>NW_007251929.1:432262-452296 GCF_000164805.1 Carlito syrichta
AGGCTGCGGTGGCCGGGAGCGGCCACTGCACTCCAGTCTGGGCGACAGAGTGAGACTCCAACTCAAAAAAAAAAAAAAAAAAAAAAAAAAAATAGAGACGGAGTCTCTCTATATTGTTCAGGCTGGTCTGAGTCTCCTGGCCTCAAGTGATTCTTCTGCCTAGGTCTCCCAAAGTCCTGGGATTACATGGCTAGCTGCTTAAGTATTTAATGAGTACAGAGGTGCAATGAGAAAGGAGAAAAAATCTGTTGGTCTGGTAATATTATATCAGGGAACATGTAACACTCATAAAAAAAGAGTTTAGGAGATTGAGATGGGGAAACATTTCTTGGTTGAGAAAACATTGTATAAAGTTAACAATGGTGAGATGAAGCATAAAATCATATACTAGAATAACTGAATAACTGCATAAAAATAATGCAAGTTCAGCCTAATAGAATTAGTTTTTAGATATAAGCCCATGAGAATCATGGATGTATGTTTAAGCGGAAAATTGCATGGTCTAAATTGCATTTTATTCACGTTGTTCTTGTAAAAGTCTTGTAGAGATATTTGAGAGGTTAGACTCTAGAAGTCTATTAAAAGCACGTTTACATCAAATAATGTGTTTATGTCTGCTTTATTTCAGCTAGAACTAGCTAGCCCTTACCTCTCCTCACCAACCGTGGTGTTGTTTTCTAAAAGCACATCTCTTTTTATCCTTTCTTTTACTGTTTTATCTCCAATTTTGATTTATTGGCTATAACTTTTAGTTGTTTTAATTTTGTTTGTTGTCTTATGCTTTACAGTATACATTATTAACCTGTCATAGACCTTTAAGCAATGTACCATTTTATATATAGCCACCTTAGAATACTTATATATCTACTATTTAATTATTATTTATGAAACTATTTCCCCATGTAGATCCAGATTGCCACTTTGCATTATTTTCTTTTTGCCTATATGAATTGCTTCAATATTTTTTTGCAATGCAGATACTTTGGTCATTAATAATTTTAGTTTTTCAGTGTGACTGAAAAGGATTTTTTCTTTTTAATTTTTGAAAGATAGTTTACTGAATATAGAATTCTAGGTTGACAATTTTTTTGGTACTTTAAAGATGTTGCTGCATTGCATTCTCACCTGATTTGTTTCTGACAAGAAATCTGTTGTTACCTTCTTCTCCCCACGCCCCAGCCCCAGTGGGTAAGTTGTCTTTTTTCCTCTGACTGTTTTGAAGATTTTCTTTTTATTATTGATTTTGAGAATTTTATATGTCTGGGTGTAGTTTGCTTCAGATTTCCTCTGTTTGGGTTTGTTGAGCTTCTGATAAGAAAATCTTTCTGTTATTATCTTAATTATTACCTTTTCAACTATTTTCATTTGTCTTTTAAAATTTTTATTTTAAAGATGTGGGGTACATTTCAAGATTAGGTATACAAGTGGTAATCATACAAGTAAAGTTTGGGCCCCCCTTTGGTCCCCACTTCACCTGGTCTGAGATTAGTTACCCTTATTTATGTTATGTATCCCTTCTCTTCTTCCCTACCCTGGCAGTTTTTGACTTTTAATTTTTTTCACTGATGTAACTTTATTAATATAAGCCAATTTTTTTTAAGGTAAAAGAGTTACAGAGGGTCTTCTCATAATGACAATTTTTAATTCACCAAGAATACATAAATATTTTATATTTGTATACACTTAATAACATGGTCTTAAAACATATGATGCAAAAATACAAAGGGGGACCCCAAAATGGAATTTACCTATTAGAAAATTGTATATTTATTCTCTCTCTCTCTTTTTTTTTAGAAAGTAGGAGTATTTTAAGAAGATAGAAAATCTCCCCCAGCAGGAAGGGACATGAAAGAGGGTTGCCCATATTTATTCTTACATGTCTAAGCTTCAGTCACCTTCAAAATACTCTCCATTTGATGTAATACACCTATTGAGATGCTTTTTACACTGCTCAAAACAGTTTAATTTTAAAGATGTGAGGTACAATTCAGGGTTAGGTATACAAATATTCATGATGCAGGTAACTTTGTTGATGAGATGTGCCCCCCCTCCAGTTTCTGCCCCCCCCCTAGTTTCTGGCTTTTAAAGATGACATTTAGTTATTGACTTTTATTCTTTCTTCTTTGGATTTGTATATAACATTTTATTTTATTGTTAAATATGTTAAGTGCTATATGTAACATACATATATGTATGTATATTTGGCTATATAGGTGGTCCCTGACTCACAAAGTTTCAACCTATGATTTTTTGACTTCACTGTGGTGCAAAAGTAGTGTGCATTTGGTAGAAACTGTACTTCAAGTACCCATACAACCATTTTGTTTTCACTTTCAGTATCGTATTCAATAAATTGCATAAGATAGTCAACACTTTATTACAAAGTAGACTTTGTTTTAGATGACTTTGTCCCAATTGAATGCTAACATAAGTGTTCTGAGAATATTTAAGGTAAGCTAGGTTTAGCTATAATGTTCTGTAGGTTAGATCTATTAAGTGTATTTTCAATTTAACAATATCTTCAACTGCAGTGGGTGAATTGGGATGTAACTCCATTATAATTAAAGAATCCTCTATATATTTATTGCTATGCATTTCTTTGTCTATACCGAAAGAAAAAGTTGTATACATAAAGTTGCTTATGTTGCATGTTCATTATCATCAGTTTAAATATTTTATAATTTTCATTTTAATGTTTTTCTTTTACTCCTAGATTATTTAGGTGTGCATTATTCAATTGGTATGAAGTGTGGATTGTTAAGATACATTATCATTATTGATTTGTAGCTTAATTTTCATTGTGGTCAGAGAATACATTTTGAATAATTTCATTGATTTAAACTTTGTTAAGCCTTTTTTATATTGTAACATTTAGGTGGTGTTTCATATACACTTCAAAGGAACATTAATTGTATTGTTATTGAGTGCAATGTTCTATACATGTCATTTGGGTTAGGTTTGTTAGTTATGTTGTTATGATCTATATTTATATGCATTTCTTTTTTATCAGCTTGTACTGCCATCTTTCAGGAGAGGGATGCTGAAGTCTCTCATCATGATTATGAATTAGTTCCCCCTTTGTTTCTGTTAATTTTGCTTTATTTTAATAGAATTTGTCATTTAGGTCTTCTAATTAATTATTATGACCACTTTATTATTATCAAATGCCTCTTTTTATTAAGGCTTCTTGCTTTATTGTTTGCATTAACCATATTAGTATAGCTACCTGACATTCTCCTGGTTAGTGTTTCTATGGTATATGTTTTTCATTCCTCTGTTTTTAATGATTGTATTTAACATATGCCTTTTATAAGCAACATGAATATATTCAATCTGACTGTTTTAGCCTTTTACTTGGAATACTTTGTTCATTTATATAAATGAAATTACTGATTGTTTTATAGTTACCACATTATATTTAGATTTCATATTTATTGTCTTATTTTGGGCTAATCAAATTTTTAATGCATTCTTTTACTGTTATTTGGTGACAACAGTCTAATTTTGGTGAAAACAGTCTAATTAAATGGATGAACTTTAAATGAGTGTTCTGAATTTTGTATAATTATTTTACTTTAAGTGACATATTTTTCCCTGTGTGAAGGTATTTCTAAAACTTAGTAAGAATTAATGATAAATCATCATAAAATACTTATTCTAAAAACAGTTTTTCAAGAATGCAGCTTATATGTAATATGAAGTGAGTTTTGTAAGTCTAATTTTATTTGTCTCAAAGGATCTTTTAAATATAGCTTTCATGTCCCTAAATGATACTCCTTTCCATGGCAAATAAAACATTTCAGGTAATGTAGCTCTTAGTCACCCTAAGAAAGACCATAAGTTGATTACCACTTTTTCATTCATTTGAATTTAAATGTAGAAACCTCCATTTTTACATTGGAGATGTTTGTGTATCTGTACAGAGGTGGGAAACTCTGGCAACAGGATTCCCAAACCAACTGTTTTTACAGCCACAGGAGAATGGCTATTATAGAGATAACATTTTCATAAAACCATCCAGGGCCCAAAACCACATGTAGGGGCAGTGAGAACTTGAGGAGTCACACATTGTCTGAGAACCACTGGATGATCAAAACTGTTGCTGGAGAATACTTTTTCTGTAAGTGCTTTTGACAACAATACACTGGAAAGCCAAACATAAGTGAAACTTTGAGTTTATTCTCTGACTTAGTTCATTGTTTATTTTAGATAATACCATTGCACTCTCTAGATGTTAATATTTGAAGACCCTGAACATCACTTAGGTCAGAACAACATGAGCACATTAGAATGTGAGTCAGCTGAGCTCATGGAATGTGAACTCAGGTCTGCGTCTGGTAGGCAGGTTGACTGGAGAGGAGGATTCCTTCTCTGATTGTTAGAGGTATATTGAATCTGCATTTATGTCAACTGCCAGAGAGAAAAGCGAAGGACAAAGTGTCCTTGACTTTAATGAGCTTTGATCATCCTAGGAAAAGAGGCTAAGAACTGTAGACTCAGGCAGAGATACAAAACCATGAAAAGAAAGTCTATAGAACTTTCTGAGTCCATGGGAGAAAGACAACTTGCTCATTGAGAGGCCAGAGACTGGTCAGAGTTGTGCTTAAATAACTGAAAATAATGGAAGAAGTTAAAACTTTGATATCTGAAACTGAGCAGAGCAGAGGCTAGGTCTGGATGTATTGAGGCATTTGCCTTAGATTAGGATTAGGGTTAGTCTAAATCAGAGGTTAGGTCAGGTATCAGAATTGAGTACAGCTCTGTCGTTCTCAAAGTACTATCCCTGGAAAGCAGCATCACCATTACCTGAACATTTGTTAGAAAGGTAAACCATCCCAGATCTGTAGTACTAGGTTTGTGCTCAGAAATCCATGTTTTAACAAACTCTCCAGGTGATTCTGATGCACACTCACATCTAAGAACTACCAGTTTACATAAAAATAAAATACTGATGAGAAGCCCACATTATATGTTTGAGAAAAAAAACAGCTCAAAACCACGTTAAAATCTATATATTTTTTGTGCTTATATCCCTGTGGTGCCCTAAAATCACAAATAAAGATGTTTCCTTTTCTTCAGTGGAGAACACAGCAGAACCTGGCAATTTCTTCACCAGCAGTTTCTGAGACAGTTAGAAGAGAACTTGTGCTTTAGTCTGTGTAACACTAGATCCTGGGGCATATGTAGGTATTTCTTCAGTTCTTCCGTTTTCTTAGAAAGCTCATTTTCTCTTTTTCTTCCTTTCCTGAGAAATTCATTGTTTCTTTTTTCAAGTAGTAGTTAACTAAGTTAAATACTCAAAACAAAACAAAACAAAACAAAAACTACTGCACAGGTGTCTTTGATATTTATTTTTTATCACCACTAAGTTGCTTCATATATATATTTTTACTCACCACTAAATTTTCCTGTCTTTTCCTTCGTTCAGATTTTTTTGAGTGTTTAAGTAAGACTTCCTGTGGTTTATGGTAGAGCACAATATGGAGATGCTAAATAAAAAGAGATGTCACCAAGAACATTATGTGCTTTCAATATTCTACCAGTCTTATCTATCTAAACTGTGGTTACTGAGTGCTTATGTCACCTGGTGTTTCTCTGTGCTGTAGTAAAAAGATATGATTTCATCACTCATGGAAGTAGTACACGTTTTTTGAAGGATAAATAGAAACATCAATAAGTATAGGCAAGTTTTATTAATGCTTTAATAGCAACATGCTTGAGATATTTAAGAATCATAGAGGAACAATGGAAACGAGAAGTGTGTAAAATGAGTAGTAATGGGCAGCACACCTCATCAACAAGGGTACCTGCATAATGAACATTTTTATACCTAACCCTGAATTGTACCCCACATCTCCAAAATAAAAAAAAAATTTAAAAATTTCCAAGAAGTGTAACTCTCAGTATGGATAAATTGGAATAAGCAGAGGTTAGTTATTTGAGAGTAAACTAGTTGATTCTAGGAGAAGGGTATGACACATATCAAGACACAGAGGTGAGACAAAGCAAAGCATGTTCTACAGACATGGCAGTTTCTGTGTGTGTGTGTTGGGGGGGACGATGGAATCTGTCTGGATTTGGAACATACTCATGTAGAGGGAGTTATTCTTTATCCATAAAATTATGAATGCTAAGGAAATTGCTTTTAACAGGGAGTGATATAGTCCAATTTAAATTAAAGACAGACTATTATGTCAATAAAATGGTGAGAACATTTGAGTGCCTAGAATGAAGGCAGATCAGTTAGAAGGTTATTAATGAAACAGTCAAATCCTGAATCCATGCTTCTTTCCTTTCAGCCATCTCTAGCCGCACCCAACTGTCATGGTATCATTCTACAACAGCTCAGGAACCCAGGTGACCGAATTCCTGATGATCTGCTTCCCAGGAATGCAGGACACACAGCAATGGCTATCTATTGTCCTGGCTCCTCTCCTGGTTTTGGCCCTTGGGGCCAACTTTGTGTTATTACTCACCATCTGGCAGGAGGTACTTCTGCATGAGCCCATGTACTACCTGCTAGCCATCCTCTCTGTGCTGGACGTCATCCTCTGCCTCACAGTCATTCCTAAGGTCAGACCCTCTCTGGACTTTCTTTAGGCATTCAGTTATCATCTTTCTTTAAATGGTACCTTGCTGTGCTGCTGTAAATTCCCCATCCTGAAGTAAAATGCTTAATGAATCACCCACACCATCATACCAGGTCTATCACAGCTCTCCCAGGTATGTCCCCTCTCATGCCTGTGTCATTTTATGTGTTCATTAAAGGCCCTCTCTCAATGTCTGAGTTAGCTATATTCCAGGTTTCAACTTTTACTTCTAAGAAGATTCTTCTTGTCCCTGAGTTTTCTAACTATAAAACCCAAGTACTCTATACTTTTATTTCTAAAAAGTAATTTAATTTATTCAAATTCAATTACATTTATGTCATATACTGAGATAGGAAGTACAGTGGGAAGAGGTTTTTTATGTATATGAAGGATTTAGAGGTTTCCAAATGTAAGCATTGGATTTACTGCATTTGATATTCCTGTGATACATAAGTCTTGTAATGGGAAGACGTGCCTGCTGGAGTTCAGGTTAATAACTGTGGAGCTCAGGGCTAGAAATAAACATTTTGTAAACAAAAGATTAATCTCTAAATTGAGGGTAGGAGTATAACTCAGTTTCTGACAATCGGAACACACATAGAAAGTATTCAAAATGAGGATGCTGTCCTGCCTGGGATTATGGGGCTCTAATTTGGGGATATGAATGGTTGAAATAATCTAAAGGTTTTTTGAAGGGTTGAGTATTCTAGAATGAGAATGATGTACAGTGTTTTTGAGAACAACAATTTTTGCAGGTCCTGCTCATCTTCTGGTTCAACATGAAGCCCATCAGCTTTGTGGGCTGCTTCCTGCAGATGTTCATCATGAATACCTTCCTTCCCATGGAATCCTCCACCTTTCTGGTCATGGCCTATGACCGCTATGTGGCCATCTGCCATCCACTGCGATACCCATCCATCATCACTGAACAATTTGTCATGAATGCAGCTATCTTCATTGTCTTCCGCAATCTACTAGCCACAATGCCCACTCCAGTCCTGGCTGCGAGGCTCAACTACTGTGCCAGCAATGTGGTAGAGAACTGTATCTGTGCCAACATTTCTGTAGCAAAGCTGTCCTGTGGAGATATTCGCCTAAATAAGCTCTACCAGTTTGTGAGTGTTTGGTGCCTACTAGGTTCTGACCTGGTACTCATCTTGCTATCTTACTGCTTCATACTGAGGGCTGTTATGCACCTGAAGTCAGGGGGTGCAGCCACCAAGGCTTTGAGTACTTGTGGTTCCCATCTTATTCTCATACTTTTCTTCTATACCTTACTACTAGTCTTCATCTTCACAAACAAGGCAGGAAAGAACATACCCTCAGAGGTACCCATTCTTCTCAATGTCCTGCACCACCTCATCCCACCAGCCCTCAACCCCATCGTTTATGGAGTACGAACCCAGGAAATCAAGCAGGGAATTATCAGGCTATTCAAGTACCAGCGCTGAGAGGTGTAACTCAAAGCTCATGGGCTACAGAAGCTTGGGTGTTTTGACAGGTTCAGCTGAATGTCACAAGCAACACAATAAGACATCTACGGACTTAAACTTTTATGAACTACTATCACAATATTTATCCCTACTCGTGCTGAACCCACCCTTAATCACCCTTAATCATACAATATCTTCTTCATTCTGACTATCCCATCAAGATCCTTCAATTACTCATTTATTGAATAAGTATTTAACATCTTCTATGTACTGCTCAGTCTTTACATTCTACAAAGTCTCATGTTTAATTCATAGGGCAGGGGTTGGGAAGCACTTTAAATAGAACATGGGGTATGTTCTATCTGTAGCATAGGATCAGGGGAAACTGGTGAAAACTTTCAACAGTCAGGGTAAAATGTGGTAATAGCTTGGACTAAGCTGGTGAGAGAAAATTGAAGTTATGGGTCACAAGATTTTCAGAGTCCAGATGCAGTGTATAAAAGTTGGAAAAGATTAAAAGACAACACCAAAGCTTTTAGCAAGGGCAACTGGAATAGGGAAATAGGCATTAATTCAAGAGCTAGTTTGGTCTGGAATTTTGATGTATAAAGTTATAAGAACCTGTTTCAGGTAAGATTTAAACACACAAAAATATGAAACTGCTAACATGAGCAGTCATTGCTTATCTTAATGCTAATATTTCTTATATTCACTAGTAAAAACTAATTAGAAACAACATTTCTCAGGATTTAAATATGGCTCACCTTCAGGTCTGTCACTTCAGGTCTTTGGGCCTGTTTGACATGCAGAAAATTAATGAAAAGAGTTTTCTGTTATTTTAATTTTTTCCTCTGCTTTCTAATATTTTATATGTTGCTCTGTCATTGTTTTAGTGCAAGAAGTCATTGTTTACTCTGTAAATTCCTGTTTTGTTTTGTTTTCCCTGTGTGTGGCAAAGCAGAGACAAACAAAATAAACCACATTCCATAAGAAGTTTTATTATGTTCATTTAAAAAAAATAGAGTAACCTTTCTTCTTCCAGTTAACTTGCTCTTCTCATTCATTTTCCTGAGTTTTAACTTGAGTGACTGAAGAAAATCCAAATTTACATGATATACCTTGAGTGGTAGAACAATATAGCTATTGTTCTTCTCTATTGTTTTTTTCACATGACATGGGCTTAATTCTTTTGAGCAAGCTAAAATTTCTCCTCCCACATTAAAACAATCATATATAGATAAAGCTATGCGGAATTTTTGTTTTTCTTCTCTCTTTTTTTTTTCTTAATGAAGTCAGGATCTCACTCTGTTGCTCAGGCTGGAGTGCAGTGGCATGATCATGGCTCAACACAACCTTGACCTTCTAGGCTAAGGTGATCTTTCAGCCTCCTGAATAGCCTCCTGAGTAGCTGGGACTTCAGGCGTGTGCCACTACGGCTAAATTTTTTTTTTCTTAGTAGAGATGAGGTCTATGTTGTCCGGGCTGATTTCAAACTCTTGGCCTACAAATTATACATTAATATATGATCCTCCCACCTTAGCCTCCCAAAATACTGTTATTGTAAGGTATGAGCCACTGTGCCCAACCGAATTTTCAATAATATAAAACAACTTCAAAATTCTGTTTTAGTATAAATAAATATCTTATGATAAATTCTTTAGTTCTGGTGATCCATCTCAATCTAAGTTACTTTCTGCCAGTTTATAGAAAAATCTTGTTTTAAGGTAAGTTGATGTGTCACTATTAGAACTATGATTTTTATAATAAAATATTATTTAGATCTAATGATGTTTTATAATACTGATGGCTTACATTTACTTTAGAAATGGATTTTATTTTTATTTTGAAAGTCCTTCTCAGTGATATTTAGTTATAAATATGTTCAATTAAGGCTTTCTTCTGAAATATAGTAGGCCCTTTTTATCCATGGGTATATGTTCCAAGACTTACAGTGGATGCCTGAAACCACTGAGAGTACTGAACCTTACATATACTATTTTTTCCCCTACATACCACATATGATCCAATATACTACTATATCATATATACCTATGATAAAGTTTAATTTATAAATAAGGCACAATAAGAGTTTAATAACAATAATAAGATAAAACAATTGTCACAATATGACATCAATACCCTTGCACTTTGGGTAATTATTAAGTAAAATAAGGGTTACCTGATGACAAGTTCTGCAATATTATGATGGTTGATTTGACAACTGAGATGGCTACTAAATGACTAAGGGGTGACTAAGTGACTATGGGGTGGTTAATATATATAGTGTGGATATGTTGGACAAAGAGATGATTCCCAGGCAGGACAGAGTGGGGCAGCATGATATTTCATCATGTTATTAAGAATGGCAAGAAGTTTGAAGCTTGTAAATAGTTTATTTCTGAATTTTTTTATTTAATATTTTCAGATTACAGTTGACCATGGGTGATGGAAATTGCAGAGAGTAAAACTGCATATAAGTAGGGCTACTGATATAATATTTGCAAGACTGAGGCTTTTGTTGGCTATATTGGTCTGGTCTATATAAAATAAACACTATATTATGTGAACAGAATTTAGACTTAATTTTAGCTGTAATTATAACTAATTATTATTATTACAGAGATGTAAATCCATTTTCATTTTCAAGTAGATACTAATCAGGAGTTCAACAGCTATGAAACCAAAGGCCACAGATAAAAGTTCAGAACTATTTCTTTTGATTGCTAGGGGTGGATTAAAGAAATTGACAAAGCATGGCAGCTTGTATCTCAAATATATCAGTAATATATCATTTCATCTCAAGCTAATTGACCCAGATTTTGAGTTGTTCTTATTGTGAACTTAAAGGCATTTTTATTTTGGAGTCAGAAGACAAGAATGTGTGATTTGGGGTTTAGTGGGACTTTCTCTGAATGGAATCAATATTTCTCCCATCAGTAATCATGGTAATGTGTCAGTCCTAAAGACAAGATGAAGACTCAGATAGCTTTTCAGAGGGAAATGCTTTGCTTTGTTTATTGAGAGATTATAAAACTATTGCACCCAGAAGAAAATATATATGAAGTCCTATTACCAATAAAGATCATCAGCTTGTTCTGGGTATATAAGTAGCCTTTCAGGAAAACTTGGATTTCGATCTGTGAACAACATAAAAAATTGTACTATCTGGATTTTTTCCCCTTTACAATATTCACTTTTCCCATTCAGTGTCAGTCGCTATTGAGAGCATGTGGAAAGTGTCCACTCCTATGCTTGAAAAGAAGTGTGGAGAGTCTCAGTAGTGTCAATTGTAACGTTTGGAGATACCAAAAGAAGCACAGGACAAAGGGCTGGTATAAACCAAACGTTTATTGGGGGAGAAACTCCTGGGCAAGGTCCCATGGTCCAGGAAGATGGGCCAGAGGAGTCGTGCCCAAGGAGGGGCGGCTTGGGTTTTTAAGGGTGGTGTATTCGGGAGGGTGTCAGGGGCAGCAGTGAAACGGGGAGACAAAGGGTTGCATCCATGTGGGCTGGAAGCGTTGCATCTGGCGTGGGCTGGAAAGTCCCTGTCTGGCCCTTCTCGGCAGCTGGCAGCAGGTTCTGGAAGGTTTCAAGCGAGATATGTGGATGTGGGCTTGGGGCAGATGGGCAGAGAGGGAGGGGGTAGGTGGGTGGAAGGGTAGTTGGGGGTAGGTGAGTGCTGCTTCCCTCCAAACCCAACATCAATGATGCACTTGCAAGATAATAAGTGGCTGCATAGGCTCTTAGAACTAGAAATACCCTCTAAAGCAATTAGTTTACTGTCTTCTTGTAACAGATGAGGATTCCAAAACTAAGAGTGGTTACTGATTTGTTTCCAGTTGCACACTTCATTTATTTAATACCTAGAATGCAGAACTTCTCACTCACCATTTCAGGCTTTGTCTCTCTTTTCAAGTCACTTACTGCGCTTAAGTGCACCTCATTTACTTTCACTTCTTCCTATGTAGAAAAAAAGCATTCCCTCAACAGTCCTAGCATCCAAATCATTTATATTCTACCTAGATACCATACGAGTTTATCAGTGATTACAATTATGTTCTATGTGTTTCTGTACCCTCAAGTTCTTAGTTCCTAAACCAAAGCAAAACTGCCTAGAAAATTTTTGCACAATTATTTATTATTTTAAAGATGTGGGGTACAAGTCATGATTAGGAACATAAGTAGTCTACGTACAGGTGAAGTTTGGGCCTTCCACTAATGCTGACTTCCCCTGGTTTGTCCAATTATTAAGATCGTGGGAAGATGACAGCAGAGCCAGTTGGACTATGTGAGCCCTGGCATGATTGAGTGAGTGTATGGAAAATTTTGTGTACATTCTGGTGAGTGAGTGGGCATGTGAGTAACTGACTGAGTGAGGGTTAGGGAGCTAGCAGTCAGGGTTTTCCTGGTGCAGCGGCTGGTGCCACAGCTGTTGGGCTTGGACCCTGTGATTCCTGTGATGCAAAAGCAAAGGCCATTTTTCAAAAATCAACAAAATCTTTCCTGGGAAGAAAAAGCTGGGAAAGACTGACTAAGTGGGGGCTCATGAGAAAGTGGCCAGGGTCCTAGGTCAACAGCTGGTGCTGCAACTTCTCTGTTTGGTCCTTGGCTTTTCTCGGGTTGCAGAAGTCTAGCACCATTTAAAAAAAAATGGATAAAGGTTCTCTTGTGAAGAAGCGGCGGGCAAGACTACTGTCCCAGGCTTTGCCACACCACTGCAGTAGGTGAGAGTGCTGGCTCCAGACTTTGCCTCACCACTTCAGTGCTTGGCCAGGCACTAGCAGCAGGGGCTATGGAGGGAGTCTAGAGGCACAGTCCCACCAGAGTGGACAAGTGAGGCAACCCGCAACCATCTTGAAGGTGGGGCAGGAAAGTGCTCCAACTTGCTCACCATGGAGCAACAGACCCAATCTCTGTGACTGGCAGATCAACTACTCAGGTATTGATCCTGACCCAGAGGGAATATCCTGAAAGCACCAACTTCAGAGGGACCTGATGAGTGCTGAGTCCCAGGCACCCCACCCCCTACCCTGATTTAGCACTGGGACAAAGGGTATGACCAGAAAAGAACGAGGAAGGACTCCAAAGAGATCAGTGGTGAGTCTGGGGCTGACCCAAATCCCTCATCCCCAGCAATCCTCTAAACGTCAGACCCACAGCTGGGCCATGACTAAGAGGGACAAACCCAGGTGGAGCCTGGATGTCAGTCACAATAGGAGAACTCCATTCCAGGACAGGCCTGGCTGGGCATCCCTCATGAGTACATACCTGGGAAAGCGACATCCCACCCCTCCCCACCAGAGATCTCCCTGATCATAGAGAATGGGAGGGGAGGACTGCAATCCCATCCACCTCCACTGCCCCACCTCCTTCCCTGCTCTGGACACCGAGGAGAGAGTGAAAGAGGTGACTCAGCAGGAGAGAGCAGATTAGAGGAAAAATTACAGAGCCTGCCACAAGAAGGCAGTTTTATACACAAAAATTAATTTAAAAAAATTTTTGTCTATGTGTTTGTTAGTTCATCTATTTAAAAAATATTTTTCCTTTGTGCATGTGAGAGTCTGATCTACATTCCCTCAAATTTTTTTCTTTTTCTGTTTCTTCCTTTATTTGTTCTTTTCTGTTTGTGTGTGTATGTGAACAACTGAGTGTTTATCTTTCAATCTTGTCACTGTTGTTGGTTTGCTTTTGTTCTTTGTTCTTCTGTTTTTTAATTTTCATTTTTTGTAGTTTCAAGTGTGTGTCAATATATGTGTGAAGGTTCAATTTTAATTCCTTTTTTTTCTCTTTGGTCTTTCTGTTTTTTTCTCCATTCACTTTGTGCCAGGCATGTATGTATATGTGTGTGTGTGTGTGTGTGTGTGTGTGTGTGTGTGTTCAGTTTTCTTAGTTTTTGTTTTTTTGTTTTGCTTCACTTTGTTGTTATTTCAGTTTGTTTTGGGTAGTGTGCATATGTCTGTCTGTGTGTGTTCAATTGTTTTTTCCATTGGCTTCTGCTTTGCATCATTATATAGAATGGTGGTGGGGAGTGGGTCTCAGGGAACACATACAACAATCAACGAACATTGTAATTTGCAAGAGGTTTCTGAATTCTAGCACCCCATTCCCTACTTTATTCGACTTTCAAAAACTGCAAAAGACAGCAATGCTTCCTATCCACCATCCTATTTCAAAATAGAACAAACCCAGAGCACATATCATGGAAAAATAGAGGACTGAGTAACATTAGAAGGGAGACTGTCTCCCACTGACACTGAATAACAGAACTAGAGAGAAAAACAAGAGATCTGTCACAAATGAGGAAAAACCAGAGGAAGACCACAGGCAATTTCAAGTGTAACAAAAAGAAAGCTCCTGAAAAATCAGATCTTAGTGCCCAAACAATGGAAGTGACCAATGACTAGCCCCAGAATATGATAGGAATTAGGGAATGGATGGAAAGAGTGAATAAGACTCAAGAAAGACAACATGTAATACTGAAAGAAATTGTAGCAGAGATTTTGGTGGTAAAAAATTTCATCTAGGAAATGCATAACAAGATGATAAGCATGGAAAGCAGAATTAATCTAGCTCAAGAAAGAATCTCAGAACTGAAGTCCAGAACATGGAATTAACCCGATCTGAAAAAAACATAGAAAGGAGACTCAGAAAGAAAGAACAAAATCTGTAAGAGATATGCGATTATGTTAAGAGACCGAACCTATGCCTTATTGGTATCCCAGAAGAAGAAAGGGAAATGGAGTACAACTTGGAGCAAGTATTCCAGGAAGTAATCCAATAAAACTTTCCCCATCTCACCAGAGATGTGACCAACCAAGCAGAAGAGATACAGAGAACACCCACAAGACATCAAATGAGAAGCCCAACCCCTAGTCACATAGCATTTCACCTACATAAAGTAGGTACAAAAGAAAAAGTCCTAAAGACAGTAAGAGAGAAAAGTCAGGCTACCTACTGGGGAAAACCAATCACAATAGCAGCAGACACATTGGCAGAAACACTACAAGCAAGAAGGGACTGAAGTCCTATATTCAAAGTCTGCAAAGATAAGCAATTTCAACCAAGAATTTCCTACCCAGCCAATCTCAGCTTCATCAGTGATGGAGAGCTAAAATCCCTTCTCAGACATCCAATCTCTTAGAGATTATGGAGATTCCAGACCAGCTCTACAGGAGACACGTAAAAAGGTATTAAGCACAGAAGACTCACTCATAAGTGGACCATGAATGACTACTGTAATACCATAAGAAAGGAATGACAGTATTAGAAAACTGCCCCAGGGGGGAAGGGAGATGGGAGTGACAGTAGTCGAAATCTGCCTGGGGATGGGGGGGGCGCACCTCACCAACAAGGGTATCTGCATTACGAATATTTGTGTACCCAACCCTGAATTGTACCTCACAATTTCAAAATAAAAAAATTTAAAAGTTACAAAAAACACAGAAGAAAGAAAAAAAAGAATGAACACACACACACACACACACACACACTTTCCAAGAGAACAACAGAGCACAAAATCAACAGAGAATACAGCACAACAAGAAACTTGAAAACACACACATACATTAAACCCAAAGGCAAAAGAAAACAAGCAAAGAAAAATCTTTATAAGAACCTCATGACCAGGATAAACAATCACTTTTTAATAATCAGCCTAAATGTGAATGGACTAAATGCTCCACTGAAAAGACACAGAATGGCCAACTGGATAAGAAACCATGACCCAATTATTTGCTGCATCCAGGAAACTCTTCTCATGGCAAGGCACATACACAGATTCAAAGTTAAAGGTTGGAAAACAAGTTTACATGCAAATGGATCACAAAAGAAGGCAGGATTCATGATCTTAATAGCAGATAAAGCAACCTGTATGCTATCAAAAATTTAAAAAGATGCAAAAGGATACTACATAATTATAAAAGTTTCAATTCATCCACAAGAAATATCCATCCTAAACATATATGCACCCAACACAGAAGCACCAGCATTTATAAAGCAACTACTAAGTAAACTAAAAAAACATATTGACTCTAACACTGTTATAGCAGGGAACCTGAATATCCCACTAACAGTCATAGATCGATCATTCAGGCAAAAAATCAACAAGAATCCAGAACTTAAACTTGACACTCAATCAAACAGACTTAATAGATACCAACAGATTATCCCACCCAACAACCACAGAATATACATTCTATTCATTACCACATGGAAGGTACTCCAAGATCAATCACATCCTTGGCCATAAATTAAGCATAAACAAAATCCATAAGGTTGAAATATTGCCATGCACCTTCTCAGACCTTAGTGTTATAAAATAAATATCAACACCAATAAAATTTCCCCAAAGCCCACAAAGACATGGAACTAAACAGAATGATGCTGAACACCTACTGGGTCAACAATGAAATAAAAACAGAAATTGAAAGATTCCTGGAAACAAGCGAAAATGAAGAAACATCTTACCAAAAACTCTGGGATGCCATGAAAACAGTTCTAAGAGGGGAATTTATATCGCTATGAGCACACCTCAAGAAAATGGAAAGATCGCAAGTGGAGAGCCTAGCGAATCACTTGAGGGAGCTTGAAAGAGAAGACCACCAAAATCCAAACTATAGCAGAAGAATTCATTTCACCAAAATATGAGCCCAAATACGGGACATAGAAGACAAACATATCAGAAAAAGTCAACAAAACAAAAATCTGGTTCTTTGAAAGAATTAACAAGACTGGTGGACTCCTAGCCACAGTGACCAAGAAAAAGTGAGAAAAACCCTCATAAACACAATCAGAAATACAAAAGATCAATTCACAACTGACCCTGAAGAAATACAAAAGACCATCAGAGATGACTATGTACAGCTGTATGGAAACAAACTTGATAACCTAAATGAAATGGAGGACTTTCTGACATCACACAACCTTCCCAGGTTGAAACAAGAAGATATTGAGAAACTAAATAGGCCAATAACAACCCAGGAAATTGACTCTGTCATATGAAAACTACATATCAAAAAAAAGCTTGGACTGGATAGCCTTCCAGCTGAATTCTACAAAACATACAAGGAGGAACTGATACCAATCCTATTGAAAGTATTCCAGGCATTTCAGAAATGAATTGAGGAATTCTCCTCAAATCATTTTATGGAGCTAACATCACACCGATATCCAAACCAGGTAAAGATCCAACAAAGAAAGAGAACTACAGGTCAATATCCCTTATGCACATAGATGCAAAAATCCTCAACAAGATTCTAGCAAACTGGATCCAAAAATACATCTAAAAAATCATCCATCATGACCAAATAGTCTTCATCCCCAGGATGCAGGGCTGGTTCAACATTTGCAAGACCATAAATGTCATTAAATACATCAACAGATGTAAAATCAAGAACCACATGATTATATCATTAGATGCATAAAAAGATTTCAATAAAATCCAACATCCCTTCTTGATAATAACCCCCAAACACCTGGGTATAAAAGGAACATACCTCAAAATAGTAAATGCCATTTATAATAAACCCATGGCTAACATATTGCTAAATGGACAGAGACTGGAAACATTTCTCCAGAATAATGGAAAAAGACAAGACTGCTCATTGTCACCTCTCTTGTTCAACATTGTGTTGGAAGTCCTGCTAGGGCAATTAGACAGGAGAAGGAAATCAGGGGTATCCAATAAGGAAAAGAGGAAATCAAGCTATCCCTTTTTGCTGATGATCCTAGGAAATCCAAGAGAATCTGTCAAAAACCTGCTTGCAAAATAAAGGACTTTGGCAAAGTCTCAGGGTACAAAATAAATGTGCAAAAGACAGTTGCATTCCTATACACTAACAACAGGCAGGCAGAGATACAAATTAAAAGCACAATCCCATTTGTAATACACACACACACACACACACACACACACACACACACACACCCAATAAAATACCTTGGCATCTTCCTAACCAGAGAAGTGAAATACTTTTACAATGAGATCTACAAAACACTGCTCAAAGAAATCCAAGAAGACACAAACAAATGGAAAAATATTCCATGCTCATGGATAGGAAGAATCAACCTTGTTAAGATGTCCATCCTACCAAAAGCAATCTACAGATTCAACGCAATACCCATTAAGTTACCAACATAATTCTTTTCAGACCTGGAAATGACAATACAGAAATTTATATGGCAACATAAACGACTACAAATAGCCAAAACAATCCTTGACAAAAGAAACAAAGTAGAAGGTATCACACTTACAGACTTCAAATTTGACTATAGGCTACAGTAATCAAAACAGCCCGGTATGGTACAAGAACAGGCATATAGACCAATGGAACAGGATAGAGATTCTGGAATCAAAGCCTCAATTTCTCAATCAACTCATCTTTGACAAAGCTCCAACAGCAACGACTTGGGAGAGGAGAACCTTTTCAGTAAATGGTGCTGGGAAAACTGGCTGATTACCCACAGAAGACTGAAATAGGATCCCTACCTATCACCATACCAAAAAATTAACTCTAAATGGTTAAAAGACCTAAAT
Source organism: Carlito syrichta (assembly GCF_000164805.1). Lineage (NCBI taxonomy): Eukaryota > Metazoa > Chordata > Mammalia > Primates > Tarsiidae > Carlito > Carlito syrichta. The sequence goes on from NW_007251929.1 coordinate 450,820, forward strand.
GTAAACTTTCAAGCTATAAGAATCTTAGAAAACACAGAAGACACCCTTATGGAACTTGGAACTGGCAACTAATTTCTGATCAGAATCCTAAGTACCCATACCATAAGAAATAAGATAGACAAGTGGGATCTCATCAAACTAAATAGCTTCTGTAAAGCAAAACAAATCATCAAGAGAGCAGGGAGACAGCCTAAAGAATAGGAAAAAATATTTGCCAACTGTGTATCTGACAAGGCCTAACATCTAGGATCTAAAAGGAATTCAAATGTACTGAAGGGAAAAAAACAAACAACCTCATTGAAAAGTGGGCAAAAGACACAAGTAGATACTTCTTAGAAGAAGATAAACAGGCAGCCAACAGACACATGAGAAAGTGCTCAGCCTCATTCATCATCAGACAAATGCAAATCAAAACCACATTGAGATACCACCTAACCCCAGTAAGAATGGCCTTCATTGATAAAACAAACAACAACAGATGCTGGCAAAGATGCAGAGAAAAAGGAATGCTTCTACACTGCTGGTGGGAATGCAAACTAATGCAACCTCTTTGGAAGACAATGTGGTGATTTCTGAAAGAACTAGAAATTGACCTTCCATATGACTGAACAATTCCCCTTTTGGGAATATGCCCGGAGAAACTCAAATCATTCTACCAAAAAGATATCTGCACATATATGTTTGTTGCAGCTCTATTCACAATAGCAAAAATGTGGAAGCAATCATGTGCCCATCACAACAACTTGGATGGATTTAGTGTCTATTATACTCAGTGATCTATCACAGAAGCAAAGAACAGAGCATCATATGTTCTCACTCATAAGCAGAACTTGAACAATTATAATACTATAAGAAAAGGATTGGCAGTAGTGGGAAACTGTGAGAGGATGGGGGATGGAATTGGCAGTTGTGGGAAACTCTCAGGGGAGGGAGGGGTACACTTCATCAACAAGGGTACCTGCATAATCAATGTTTGCATACCTAACCCTGAATTGTACCCCACATCTTTATAATAAAGCTGTATACATATAAAAAAAGAACACAAAAACCCCAATAACAATATTAATAATAACAAGTTACAACCAAGGTCACTTTTATTTGCAGCTATATCGTTCAAAATTTTAAGTATACAAAGATAATATTGTATTAGTGGGATTTATTTCTCCACTATAAACTTAATCCTCTTGACTTCTCATACTTTTAGACAAAATAAAATCAAAAATTGGAAGTTATTTTTTAAAAAAATCACAGAGATGCCAGATTTTTTATTTTGGAGGGAGTATTGGGGCTTGAAGAAATTAAACTTAATTTTCTTTTTAAAATTATGTTTATGAGATCGGTTTTAACCCAATTTTCCATTAGCTTATTAATTAGTCATCTTATACTAGTACTGCAGAGATCCAATTGCCCTTATTACCACCCTTTCTTCAATAATCTTTGGATTTTGTGCTTGATTTCCTGGGTTCACACCCCCCAA
>NW_007251929.1:452316-456516 GCF_000164805.1 Carlito syrichta
AAAGCATGAAACCAACTGTGCTGACCACTGAAACTTGACATATTTTTTTAATGTGAGACATATACACAATGGAATATTGTGAAGCCATAGAAAAGGACAAAATAATGAACTTCGCAGCAACTGGGATGGATTTAGAGTCTTTAATACTCAGTGATTTTATCACAGAAACAAAGAACAGAGTACCACATGTTCACTTATAAGTGAACCCTGAACATTTACCATAAAACTGTAAGGGATCAAAACCTGCCAGTGAAGGAATGGTGGGGGCACATAATAACCATAAAGGGGACCTGTTCTCAAATCAGGCAAAGTGGAGACAAAGGGGAAACCCAAAGTTTACCTGTATAATGATCACTTGTATACCTAATCCTGAATTGTACACCACATCTCTAAAATAAAATATGAAATTATTGCTGGAATTATATTTTCAAAGGCATCAAGTTTGAATTGAATAATTTGATAATACTTGCTCCATTATATGTTGATCATTGTTTTTTAAACAATATTCATCTTGTCTTTTAAAATAATACTATCAGTGGAAAGGGAAATCTACAAACTATCAGGCTTGCAATATTAATATTTTTGAAAGAGATCAGTTATTTAAAATAAAATTAATTATTTGCAGATATAGCAAAGTAACTGGTATCAAATTTTCACTTTCAACATAAGAAGGTAGAACATTGTACAGAAAATATGAGACAACTATTTTTTAGAACTTGAACAACATACACCACTGAACAAAGGTCAACAAATGAAGTGAGTCCCAAAATAGCCCTGGGTTCTCATAGAAGAACTTTCCTGATCTAAATTGCAGGGAAGGAGGAAGGTGAGAAAGAGCATAAATGTCTTTCTAAGGTAAAAGACAAAGTGTATATCTTGGGATGTTGACAAAGTTAGAACTTGGAAAGCAAAATAGCAGAGAGGAGGAGCTACACAGAGAACACTTTCCAGAAATATACAGAATGGTCCCATTTAGTTTCTGGATGAATAGTAATATGCATAATAAGCTGCAAATATATAGGATCAATGAACAATCACTGAGGAAAGAACCATTAATGGGAACTTTGAACAATTCTGAGGATATACACAGAGCCAGAATATATTAATATGTGAACTCTGAACAGTCAGAGTGAAGAAATCACATTAACTACCAAGACTTTCAGTAGAATTGCTGAAGTGGCCATTTATCTGTAGTGGTACTTAGCTAGCACAGAAGGAAAAGCTACTTTATATTCACCCTAAAAATATTTAAAACAAAACCTGATAGGAATAATCTGATCAGCAAGCCTGATAGTTTGTAGATTTCCCTTTCCACTGATAGTATTATTTTAAAAGACAAGATGAATATTGTTTAAAAAACAATGATCAACATATAATGGAGCAAGTATTATCAAATTATTCAATTCAAACTTGATGCCTTTGAAAATATAATTCCAGCAATAATTTCATATTTTATTTTAGAGATGTGGTGTACAATTCAGGATTAGGTATACAAGTGATCATTATACAGGTAAACTTTGGGTTTCCCCTTTGTCTCCACTTTGCCTGATTTGAGAACAGGTCCCCTTTATGGTTATTATGTGCCCCCACCATTCCTTCACTGGCAGGTTTTGATCCCTTACAGTTTTATGGTAAATGTTCAGGGTTCACTTATAAGTGAACATGTGGTACTCTGTTCTTTGTTTCTGTGATAAATCACTGAGTATTAAAGACTCTAAATCCATCCAAGTTGCTGCGAAGTTCATTATTTTGTCCTTTTCTATGGCTTCACAATATTCCATTGTGTATATGTCTCACATTAAAAAAAATAAGGTCCAGTTTCAGTGGTCAGCACAGTTGGTTTCATGCTTTTGCTATTATAAATAGTGCTGCAATAAGTATGCATGTACAGATATCTTTTTTTTTTTTTTTTGGGGGTAAAGTGATTTAAGTTCTTCTGGGTATATTCCCAGAAGGAGTATTGTTGGATTGTATGGAAGGTCACTTCTAGTTCTTTTAGGAATTGCCACATAGAGCTTGAAATAGTTTGCATTCCCACACCACTGTAGAAGCCTTCCCATTTCTCTGCATCCTTGCCAGCATCTGTTGTTGTTGTCTTATTAATGATGGTCATTCTTACTAAGTTAGATGATATCTCAATGTGCTTTTGATTTGCATTTTCTGATTTCTCCAAGCATTTTTTCATGTGTCTGTTTCTATGTCTTCTTTTGAAAAGTGTCTATTCATGTCTTTGCTCACTTTTTAATGGGGCTACTTGTTTTTTTCCTTGCATCACATTGCAGTTGCTTGTAGATTCTGGATGTTAGGCCTTTGTCAGAATTATAGTTGGTAATATTTTTTTCCCATTCTGTGACCTGTCTCCCTGCTCTCTTAATGTTTTTTTTTTTTTCTTTGCAGAGACACTTTTCTGTTTGATGAGGTCTGACCAGTCTATCTTATCTCTTATAGCATGGAATTTTAGTTTTTTTTAAAATCAGGAATTGGTTGCCTGTTCCAATTTTCATAAGGGTGTTGCCTGCATTTTCTAAAATTCTTAAAGTTTGAAGTCTTACATTTAGGTGTTTGATTCATTTGGCATTTATTTTTGTGTATGGTGATAGGTAGGGTCCTGTTTCATTCTTTTGCACATGGTCAGTCAGTTTTCCCATCATCATTTACTGAATAGGTTCTCCATCCCCCAGTGGTTGTTGAAGGAAGATTTGTCAAAGATGAGTTGGTTGCAAAATTGAGTTTTGCTTCCAGAATCTCTGTCCTGTTCCTTTAGCCTATATACCTGTTCTTGTACTAACATCAGTTTGTTTTGATTATTGTCACCTTATAATAAAGTTTAAAGTTTGGAAGTGTGATATGTCCCACAGTGTTTCTTTTGATAAGAATTATTTTGGCTATTCGTGATTGTTATTGTTTCATATGAATTTTTGCATTGTTGTTTCCAGGTGTGAGAAGAATGGTGTTGGTAATTTAATGGATAGTGCATTGAATCTGTAGATTGACTTTGGTACAATGGACATCTTAACAATGTTGACTTTTTCCATGTTGACTTCACTTCCCGTTTTTAGGAAGATGGAAATGTATTTCATTTTTTTGCAGTTATTGTGAATGGGATTGTGCCTTCTATTTGCTTCTCTCCCTGTTTGTTGTTGGTGTACTAGGACACGACTGTCTTTTGCACATTTATTTTGTACTCTGAGACTTTGTCAAAGTCCTATTCAGTGCAAGGAGGTTTTTGACAGATTATCTTGGATTTTCAAGGTATAGGTCGTATTATCAGCAAACAGCAATAACTTGACTTCTTTTCTTCTTATTGGAATACCCCTGATTCCATTTCTTCTCTGATTTCTCTAGCTAGGACTTCCAATACTATGTTAAACAGGAGTAGTGAAGTGGGCAACCTTGTCTTGTTCAGTTTTAATGGGAAATGCTTCCAATTTCTGTCCATTTAGCAATGTGTTGGCAGTGGGTTTATCACAGATGGCTCTTACTATTTTGAGGATTGTTCCCTCTATACTCAGGTGTTCAAGGGTTTTTTTTTTTGATGGTAGTATTTTTTATTTAATCAATATTTTTTATTATGGTTTTGTGGGGTACAGTTAAGGATTAGGTGTACAATTACGTTTCATTCAGGCACCCTGTTGATAAGAGGTGTTTCCCCATCCCCAGACAGATATTTGCTACTGTCAATCCCATCCCCCTCTCCCTTCATAGTTTCCCAGTACCGTCAGTCATTTTCTTATAGTTTTGCATGGAATGTTCAAAGTCCATTATATGAGTGAGAACATGTGATACTCGGATCTTTGTTTCTGTGAGAGGTCACTCAGTATTATAAACTCTAGTTCCATCCAGGTTGCTGCGAAATTCATAATTTTGTTCTTTTTAATGGCTGCATAGTATTCCATCGTGTATATGTACCATATTTTTAAAATTCAGTCCTCTTTTGATGGGCAGCATGGTTGTTTCCAGGTTCTTGCTATTGTGAACAACGCTGCGATAAACATACATGTGCAGGTATCTTTTTTATAGAGTGATTTGAGTTCTTCAGGGTATAATCCCAGTAGGGGAATTGTGGGGTCATATGGAAGGTCAATTTTTAGAGCTTTTAGGAATCGCCACACTGCTTTCCACAGAGGCTGCACTAGTTTACACTCCCACCAACAGTGTAGAAGTGTTCCCTTTTCACCACACCCTCTCCAGCAGCTGTGA
>NW_007251929.1:456652-457540 GCF_000164805.1 Carlito syrichta
GATGATTAGTGAGGCTGAGCATTCTTCATGTGTTTGTTGGCTGCTCGGATGTCTTCTTTTGTGAAGTGTTTGTTCATATCTTTTGCCCATTTTATAATGGGGTTGTTTGCTTTTTTCTTTTCAGCATGTTTTAGTTCCTTGTAGTTTCGGGATATTAAGCCTTTGTCAGACCTGGAGTAGGCAAATACTTTTTCCCAGCCTGTAGGCGGTCTCCCTGCTCTCTTGATGGTTTCTTTGGCATTGCAGAAGCTTGTCAGTTTAATAAGGTCCCACTTGTCTATCTTCTCTCTTATGACCTATGGGTTTCGGGTTTTGTTCAGGAATTGGATGCCAGTTCCGATTTCCATAAGGGTATTTCCTTCCTTTTCTAAGGTTCTTATGGTTTGAGGTTTTACATTTAGGTCTCTGATCCATTTGGAGTTAACCTTTGTGCATGGGGATAGATAGGGGTCCTGTTTCAATCTTCTGCATGTGGTCAGCCAGTTTTCCCAGCACCATTTATTGAATAGGTTCTCCTCTCCCCAGTGGTAGGTGGTGGGGGCTTTGTCGAAGATGAGTTGGTTGAGAAATTGAGGTTTTGCTTCTGGAATCTCAATTCTATTCCATTGATCTATATTTCTGTTCCTGTACCAATACCAAGTTGTTTTGATGATTGTAGCTTTATAGTAAAGTTTGAAGTCTGGTAATGTGATACCACCTGCTGTGTTTTTTTTTGCTGAGGATTGTTCTGCTTATTCTTGGACGTTTGTGCTTCCATATGAATTCCTGTGTTGTTTTTTCTAGGTCTGAGAAGAATGTTGTTGGTAACTTGATGGGTATTGCATTGAATTTGTAGATTGCCTTAGGTAAGATGGACATCTTCACAATGTTGATTCTTCCAATCCATGA
>NW_007251929.1:457560-578047 GCF_000164805.1 Carlito syrichta
GGAAGATGCCAAGGTATTTCATTTTTTTTTGTGGCTATTGTGAATGGAATTGTGTTTTTTACTTGGGTTTCTGTTTGTTTATTATTGGTGTATCGAAATGGGATTGTCTTTTGTACATTTATTTTGTATCCCGAGACTCTGCCAAAGGCCTTTATCAATGTAAGGAGACTTTGACAGATTCTCTTGGGTTTTCAAGGTACACACTCATATCATCTGCAAAGAGAGATAACTTGACTTCTTCTTTTCCTATTTGGATACCCCTGATTGCCTCCTCTTATCTGATTGCTCTAGCCAGGGCTTCCAATACTATGTTGAACAGGAGGGGTGAGAGTGGGCATCCTTGTGTAGTTCTAGTTTTCAAGGGAATTGGTTCCAATTTTTGTCCATTTAGGAGTATGCTGGCTATGGGTTTCTCGTAGATGGCTTTTACTATTTTGAGGTATGTTCCCCGTATGCCTAGATGTTCAAGGGTTTTTATCAAGAAGGGGTGATGGATTTTATCAAAAACTTTTTCTGCATGAAATGATATGATCATGTTGTTTTTGTTTTGACATCTGTTGGTGTATTTAATTACATTTATGGTTTATGAATGTTGAACCAGACTTGTATCCCAGGAATGAAGTCTACTTGGTCATGATGGATGATTTTTGAGATGTTGCTAAATCCGGTTTGCTAGGATCTTGTTGAGAATTTTAGCATCTATGTTCATCAAAGATATTGGCCTGTAGTTCTCTTTCTTTGTTGGATCTTTACCTGGCTTGGGTATCAATGTGATGTTGGCTTCGTAAAATGATTTGGGGAGAGTTCCATCTTTTTCAATTGCCTGGAATACCTTCAGTAGGATTGGTATCAGCTCCTCCTTAAATGTCTTGTGGAATTCTGCTGGAAAGCCATCTGGACCAGGGCTTTTTTTTGTAGGAAGTTTTCTTATTATGTAGTCAATTTCCTTGATTGTTATTTATCTATTTAGGTCTCAATTTCTTCTTGTTCCAACCTAGGTTGGTTGTATGGTGTTTAGTGTCCATGTCTTCGTGGGTTTTGGGCGGACTTTGTTGGTGTCAATGTTTATTTTTATTCCACTGTGGTCCGAGAAGGTACATGGTAGAATTTTGGTCACTTTAAATTTGCTTATGCTTGATTTATGGCCGAGCATGTGGTCAATCTTATAATATGTTCCATGTGGTGATAAGTAGAATGTGTACACTGTGGTCTTTGGATGGCGTGTTCTGTAGGTATCAATTAAGTCCATTTGGTCCAAAGTCACATTGAGGTTCCGGATCTCCTTGCTGATTTTTTGTCCTGATGATCTGTCTAGTGTTGTTAGTGGGTTATTAAAGCCCCCAGTTATGATGGTGTTAGAGTCAATATCTTTCTTTAGTTTTCCTAGAAGTTGCTTTATGAAAGTTGGTGCACCTATGTTGGGTGCATATATGTTTAGGATAGATATTTCTTGTTCATGGATTGGGCCTTTTATCATTATGTAGTGGCCTTCTGTATCGTTTTTGATTTTTAATAGCCTGAAGGGTATTTTGTCTGAAATTAAGATTACTACTCATCCTTTCTTTTGTATTCCATTTACCTGAAAGTTTGTTTCCCATCCTCTTACTTTGAGTCTGCGGGTGTCCTTTCTAGTGGGGTGAGTCTCTTGAAGGCAATAGATTGTTGCCTGATGATATTTTATTCATTTTGCCATTCTATGTCTTTTCCGAGGTGCATTTAGTCCATTCCCATTTGGCTAATAATTGAAATGCAAGAGTTGATCCCTCTCATAAGGTTCTTATAGAGTTGTTCCTGTTTGTTTGTTGTCTTTCTTTGGGTTTTGGAGTTGGTTCATGTGTGTTTTTAATCTTTTGCCTGTACTCTTGTGAAGAATGTTGTTGTTCTTTTTCTTTTTCTTCTGTGTTCAGTACTTTCTTAAGTGTTTCTTGTAGAGGTGGTCTGGTGACAGCGTAGGTTCTTAGGGATTGGATATCTGGAAAAGATTCCAATTCTCCCTCACTAATGAAGCTTAGTTTGGCTGTGCAGGCTATTCTTGGTTGAAATTGTCTCTCTTTTAGAACTTTGAAGATAGGGCTCCAGGGTCTCCTATCGTGAAGGGTTTCTGTGGATAAATCTGCTGCTATTCTAATTGGTTTTCCCTGGTAGGTTGTCTGATCTTTTTCTCTTGCTGCCTTTAGGATTTTTTCTTTTATAGCTACTTTGTTTAGGCAAATTATTATGTGTCTGGGAGTTGGTCTTCTCATTTGTTGTCTTGCAGGGGTTCTCTGAATCTGTTGTGTTTGAATTTTTTCATCCTTGATGAGATGAGAGAAGTTTTCTTGAATGATTTCATGAAATGCTTGCTCCAGTGTGGCTTCTGTTTCTCTCTCTGCCTCGGGAAGCCCAATTACTCTTAGGTTTGGTCTCTTTAAGTGATCATTCTTCTCTTGCAGGTTTTGTTCTGTCTTTTTGAGCTTCTTTTCTATGTTTTGACAGTTTGGGTTAGTTCTGTGTTTTGGTCTTCGAGCTCTGAGATTCTTTCTTCTGCTTGACTGATTCTGCTTTCCATGCTTATTAGTCTGCTATTCATTTCCATCACAGTATTCTTTACTGCTGTCATTTCTGACATCAGCTCCTTCCTATTTTCCTCTTGCCTCTCCTCAATTTTTAAAATTCTCTCCATTAATGTCTTGATGTCTGGGTTTGTTGCATGTAACCAGTCATTCTGTGGGCTTTTCATTGTTTGTGTTCCAAAATATGTTTTCTCAGTGTCTGATCTCCCAGGGGTCTGTGTGAGACCTATATTCTTTTGGTTTTTCTTCATTTTTGCAGTTTCCCCCCCTCCCTACTTTTTCCTTCCCTCCACATCACTGTCTTCTTTAATTCTGTTATTCAGGGGTAAAGGGATTGGTTTTACTTCTGTTTGTTCAATCTCCTATTCTTTATGTATGCCCTCTTACTTTCTTCAATTCTGGAGTTGCACTGTGGGTTGGGGGTGGTCCTTTTTGCAGTTTTGAGATTTACTTAAGCAGGGAGCTGTGATTCAAAATCTATCTGCAGGTCCTGGTATTCGCTGACAGGTGTGTGAATAATCTGGAACCCACTTCCCACTGCCTTGGAATCTGTCCATGCAGTGGGGCTGTAGGTTTACTCCCTGAAATAAAATGTGGTTAGTGTAGGGGAGAGAATGGAGCAGACAGTGGGTTGAAGAGGGGGGTTGGAGAGATAGAGGAGTAAGGGGGAAACAAACAAGTGTGCCAACAAATAGAGAGAGGCCTATACTGAAACAGATAAAAACAATAGACCACAGCTACAGTCGAACCAACTTTCATACAAACAAAAATAAAACATATAGTGATGCTAATATACAAGCTAACCAACCACCTTGTTAGTGTGCTGTTCCTCTATACAAAGATATGGTTTACAGAGAGAAGAAAAGAGAAGAAAAGGAAGAAGAAAAAAGAAAAAAAGGAACAATACAGTAGGAATAGAATTAAGTCATTAAACTAACAGAATCAATGAAGCACACTCTGAGACTTTTCGTTTAAGTTCAATGTCCTTTCAGTTCTGATTTCTAGCTTTCTTTTCAAGCAGGTAAATTAGTTTGCAGTTAGGGTCAGTTGCCCCTGGTCTGCTGTGAAGGACAGTTCAGATTACCCTCTGTTCACCACTCTGGCCTATGTCGTTATCAAGCTTGTTTCTCCCGTTTCGGTGTTGTTACCTTGAATCACCAGCAGGTGGTGCTATCTCAGCTGCTCGCCCCAGAGAGGGTGGGGCCGGACAGGAACCACAGAGGCTGAAGATGGCTGCCTGCCTCAGGGCAGACAGCAGGAGACTTACTGCGGGCAGGACGTCTTGGTCGCAGGAGAGGTGGCAGCGATCCCAGCAGATCTTCCCTGAAGGGGCTTGAAGGACTGAAGTGGATTGCCTCCGGCCCGGGTGGTGTGATGTGGTGCTATGGCTGCCATGGAGGCCGCAGCGGTGGGGGGGAGGGCTGCAGCAGCAGTGGCGGTGGTGGCACCAATTGCACTGCAGAGACTGTCCAGTCCGCTACGATGCCCCAGCGGTTGTAACGGCTGAGCTCTGTTTGAAGAGCAGGATGCGATGTTGGGGTCCGCAGCCCCCGGGGCGAGAGTCAGAGACCCACTGCAGTTCTCCTTTGCAGAGGTTTCACAGACCAGGTTGCCCCGTAGCCATCTTGCCGCTTCTCCATTCAAGGGTTTTTATGAAGAAGTGATGCCAGATTTTATTGAAAACTTTATCTATGTCTAATGATATATTCATGTGTTTCATGTTTTTACTTCTGTTGATGTATTTAATTACATTTATAGTCTTGTGGATGCTGAACCAGTCGTGCATCCCAGGAATGAAGACTGCTTGGTCATGGTGGATGATTTTTGAGATGTATTGTTGGATCCAATTTGCCAGAATCTTGCTGAGAATGTTTGCATCTTTGTTCATCAGGGATATTGTCCTGTAGTTCTCTTTTTTTTGGTTGGATCTTTACCTGGTTTGGGTATCAGTGTGATGTTAGCTTCATAAAATGCCTCATGAAGAGTTCTGTCTTTCTTGACTTTTTTACTTTCTTTTCTTTTTTAAAATTAAATTTTTTTATTTTAATGATGTGGGGTACATTTCAGGGTTTGGCATGCAAATGTTGATTATTCAAGTATCCTTGCTGATGAGGTATGCCCCTCCCTTCCCAAGCAGTTTCCCTCAACTGCCTATACCACCCCCCCTCCCCTGGCAGTTTCCCACTAATTTTAAAGATGTGGGGTACAATTCAGGTTAGGTATGCAAATGTTCAGTATGCAGGTACCCTTGGTGATGAGGTGTGCCCCGCCCCTCCCTCCTCTGGCAGTTTCCCTCAAATGCCAATCCCACAACTCCTCCACTGGCAGTTTCCTGCTACTGCCAATCCCTTTCTTATAGTTCAATGTCCACTTATGAGTGAGAACATATGGTGCTCTGTTCTTTGTTTCTGATATAGATCACTGAGTATGATAGACTGGAATACTTTCAATAGGTTTGGTATTAGCTTCTCCTTGTATGTTTTGGATAATTCAACTGGAAATCTGTTTTGTTGAGGGCTTTTTTTATAGATAGTTTTCTTATTACAGAGTCAATTTCCTGGTTTGTGGTTCTATTAAATATCCAAGGGCTAGGAACACAAGTTTTCTGTTTTGTCATTGCTATACACCATTAGAGATAGCAGTTAATGGAATGAAACAGGAGGATTCTATCCTGCAGAGTTAAAGTATGAAAAGAGAGCTAGAGGAGAGTCATCAAGATGGTGACAGACCCAGTCACAGTGTGAGAGTCCTGCATTGGTGAGTGTACGAAAGATCTAACCTGCGTCCATTTGTGTGTGCAAGTGGGTGAGCAATTTTTGAACTTAGGGAAGATGTAGGATCAGGCATTTGGGGACTCTCTGCAGAAATGGTTCCAATTTGCCACTGATCTGAATTTGGCACCCTCTGTGTGCAGAAGGATCCACCATTCCCAGGAAAAGGCAGAAAAGATCAGCTGTCTGTCAACACGAGGCACCTGCAACACACTTGGCACTGGCAGCAGGGTTTGTGGAGAAAGCACGGGGCAGAAATCTGGAGCTCAGCACTGCTGGAGGAGAAAACATGAACTGCTCTCGTTTTCTCTGTCCCAGGACTTGGCAGAGATCTGCTTTATCTCACCCAATTCTGAGCAGCCTGCATACTGAGAAGCCTGCACCCTGAGACTGAGGGGCAATCTCCATAACCTTCTGTAATTGACCTTCATTTGTCCAGAGAGGATACTCCAAGTGCATTATACCAGAGAGACAGATGGCCCACTGGACCAAACACAGAAACATGCAATTGCAGTGGAAAAGAGCCCTAGCAGCAGATGATTTGGGAACTTTTTCTGGGAAGAACTGCTGGAGCAAGCTGAACGCTGGCAGTGAGGGTCATGGAGGGAAGCAGCAGGGGAACTGAGGGAGAGTCCCAAGGACGAAGCAGAGAGTACCTATCCCGAGCCTGTACTAAGCTCCAGAGCTTTGCCACCATGCCCCCAAATCCCTGGGGAGGGAGGGTTATTGACCCCCATTAGTGACTGGAGCAGTAGTTGATAGAGAAACTGAGCATACTCTCTGACACCTGGCAGAGAAGTGCTCCAGAGCTCCTCCAGAGAAGTGCTCTACAGAACAGCAGATCTGCATCTTGAGACCAGGCACTGACCTCTGCCTTGTGTTGGGGCTGATCTGTAAGACTTCAAAGAACATTGCCCCCAGGACACAAGTCCTGGTGGATAATGGCAAATGTGGAACCCCAGACAATCCACCCTCCATCCTGAAGCATCTGCTGGGTGATAGATGCAATCAGTGGAACAGACAAAGAAGGAAGTGGGTGAGTGCCTGTTGACCTCTCCCTGCCCCTAGCAACAAACAAAAGAGTTCAGAAGAGCAGGGCAGAGGCAGGAGATCCCACCCCCCAATACATTGGATGCCCTGGGAATCTGGGAACTGTTACCACATAAGAGAGGAAGAAAGAGGGTGAGATCCCAAGAGATTATGTGTCAAGTCATTTCAGCCACTACCTTCACATGGGAGTACACCAGCTACCAATTGCAGGCAGCAGGAGAAAAAGATTTTTAACAATTTAAGTTCCAATAGTGAAGAGGGAACCTACAGTTATAGAACAGATCCACTCTTAAGGAGACATACTAAACTCAGAACTCTTTATCAACCTTTTTTTTTGAGGGGGTGGTATTAGTTTGCTTGTTTGATTACATCACTTTGTTGCTTTGTTTGTTAGTTGATTTTCTTTTTCTTTTCTCCTATTTCTCTTTATTCATTCTTTCTTTGTTTTTCTCTCATCTCCTTATTTCCCTTTTTTCTCTCCTTCTTATTCTCTTTTCTGTCTTATAGCCTGTCTTGGATCAGGGGCTATGCAAGCATACCCCCTGTAAGGTCATATTATACAGAGATAGAGAGTGAGTCCCAGCTGGCCCATTCAACAGATAGCAAACATTATGACCTACTTATCAGCTCTGAATCCCTGAAGGCTCTCCACCATCCCCCACTCCCTAGTAAGTGCTAAAAGCTGTAAAGACACAGCACAATACCCCACCCCCAGTGCTACTTCATAATTGAACAAACCCAGAACCCTGACTCAAGGAAGAACAAAAGGTAGAGCACATATCAGAAGTAACTGCTTCTCCATTTTCCACTGAGCAATGGAAATAAAGAGAGAGAGATTACAGAACTGCTACAAATGAAGAAAAATCAATGAAAAACTGTTGGTAACCATTAGAGCCCCAGTTAAGAGTCAGTACTAGAAAGATAGTTATTGGAACATAAACAATGGCTATCTGAGAATGACAGTACCCTGATAGAGATCAAAGAATCATTAGATAAAATGAATAAAAATCAAGACATGCAAGGGCTAAAACTAAATGATGTTGCAGCAGAGCTGCGCAAGCTCAGGAAAGCATACTTAGAAATAACAGAAATGGATTCTAAGTCCATTCAAGTTTCTGTGAAGTTCATAATTTAGTCTTTCTTTATGGTGCATAATATTCCATTGTTTATATATACCACATTTTTTTAACGAACCCACTGTCAATGGGCAACATGATCGCTTTTGTGAATAATGCCCACATTTCAATAATCGGCCTGAACATGAATGGACTAAATGCACCGCCAAATGCACCAAAAGACATGGAATGGAAAACTGGAAAATAAATCATGAGTCAGTAATTTGCTGTCTCCAGGAAACTCATCTCACCACAAAGGAAACCCACAGACTCAAATTTAGAGGATGGAAAACCGATTTTCAGGTGAACAGATCACAAAACAGGGCGGAGTCATGATCTTAATATCAGGTAAAACACACTTTAAGCTATCAAAAATTTTAAAAGACATGGAAGGACACTACGCAATGATAAAAGCTCAGTCCATCAATAATAAATATCCATCCTAAACATATATGCACCCAACACAGGAGCCCCAGCTTTTATAAAGCAGCTACTAAGTAAACTTAAAAAAAAGTATTGATTCTGACACGATCATAGTTGGAGACTTAAACACCCATACTAACAACCCTAGAGAGGTCATTGTGGCAAAACGTCAACAAAGATCTGAAACCTAAACTTGACAATTGACCAAAGTGACTTAATGGATACCTACAGAACACTACCCAACAATCACAGGATATACATTCTGCTCATCACCACATGGAATGTACTCTAAGATCAACAACATCTTCAGCCATAAATCAAGCAGGAGCACTTTCCTGCTCCGTTTTCAAGATGGTGGCAGGGTGCCTCCTTCATCTTCTCCAGTGGGACTCTTCCTCTGTGCTTCCTCTGCAGTCCTTGCTGCTATGGTCTGGCCAGGCACTGCAGTGGAGAGACAGAGCCTGGAGCTGGCATTCTCTCCTGCTGCAGTGATGAAGCAGATCCTGGAACTTGTAGTCTCTCCCTGCAGCTTCTTCCCAGGAAAGCCTTTGTTGGTTTTAAAAAAAGGTCACTCATCTTCTGGATCTGTAAAGCACTAGAGACCAAGCAGAGCAGCTACAGCACCAGTCACTTCACCAGGAGAGCCCTGGCCACTTGCTCACGAGCTCCCACTCCTTCATTCTCTCCCAGCAGCTTCTTCCCAGGAAAAGTGTTGCTGATTTTTAAAAAAGTGGAAAAAAATGGCACTTGACTTCTGCATCTTGGGAATCACTAAGGTTTGAGCTGAGCAGCTGTGGTACTAGCTGCCTCATCAGGAGAGCCCTGGCCACTTGCTCCTGAGCCCTCACTCAGTTAACCACTCACATGCCCACTTACTCACTGACTCGTACAAAAAATTTTCCATACGCTCACTCACTCACACTGGGACTCGCATATTCTGACTGACTCAGCTGCCATCTTCTGACAAATGAACCTTATATTTTGATATTGATTTCAACATGGAGAAAAGTCTGAGGAGTATGTTAGAAGTCTCTACCAAAAAGAAAAGATGAAGGCACAAAGAAATTAATGAGTTTCATAGAACATAGTGCAATTGATAATAGCTAACACATGCATAGTGCTTAGTATAATTCCAGCACTGCCCTAAGTAGTGTTTGGATACTGACTCTTAATCTTCAAAAGTATCCTACAAGGTAGGTCACTATTAATATTTTCATGTTAAATAAAGAAACTGAGACCCAGAGAGGTAAGGTGATTTGTCCAAAGTAACAAAGCTAGTAAGTGATATTGCAGGGATTTTAGCACAGACAGTCTATAATCTTTCTCACTGTAGCACCTTACATTCCACCTGCCCAAGATCCTATTAGTGGTAATTTGTGTTATTGAGATTCCATTCATTGTTACATTTTAGTAATGCTCCATTTTGCCCCGGAAAGTGGATTTTTCATATTCTCATCAAATATGTGACTAACCCAATCCTAGCATCTCATTTGGAGGGTTTGCTCTTGGTTACCTATCTGGTACCAACTGCTGTATCATTTATGATCCAAGCAGGAAACAGATAACACAAGAAAAAAAATCTCATTGAAAATAGTTTAATTAAAAGACTATTTATAGAGTGATTGACAGGATCAAGGGAACCAACAAGAAGCACCTAGGAGCTAACAACAGCAGAGGTTACCCCCAGACCTGTAGGGGAGGAGAGGAAGCAATAATCCTCAAATCCAGTGAGCACTGGAGATGTGGAAGGGATGCTTCTTAGTGGGATCTCTGGTTTTAGAGAAATACAGTCACTGACAGAACTGTATTAAAGAAAAATATAGGCGTAAGAAGAACTACTCAAACCTCTGTCTATTTCAATATTTTGATTGCCTTCAGGTGACTCCTGTTATCTGAACTGGACATCAGAGGGTCGTGTCCAAAAACTCAGCTGAAGCAAGCCATAGAGTTCAGACTCCCCAAGCACAGAGCAGGTTAAGGGAGAAAGTTTTCAGTCAAACAGAAAATTAACAACACATTGTCTTGAGCCCAACTGCTTACCTTTTCTATGGTTGGACGTAGGAAGCAAAGGCAAAAAAAAAAAAAATTATGCAATAAAATAGACTAGTTTTACTTTAACTTCATAACTCCCTAAGAGATATTCAACAATGACTATGGCAGCAATAATCACTCACTGAAAAAGTGGTTCTAAATACATGGGCGAAATAAGGAGGAGATAGATTAGATATGACCTTGAATTAATTAATTAGGTAAAAATGTGTTGATGCCACTACATTCTAACCACTGCACTAGACTCTGTTAATAAGCAATAGAATTTACATGTATCTAATCTTCAGGGAGGTTATAGTCAAGTTCATATGTAGTTTTGAGTAGTAAATATTAGAAAAGTTGGTTTTATTTTATAAACAATGGAAAGCTACTGATACTATAATGTAATGCAATTACTATAATGAGTTTTGATGAGGGCAGGGATTGTAACTACTTTCATCACCTTCTATCCCTGTGACTAATCTTGTTCTGGATATATAGTTGATAATAATAAATAAATATTTATTGAAGCAGTGAAATTTATATAAATTAGAGCTCCACATTCATGCAGAAATCAAACAGCAGATTTAAATTCAGAGACTATAAAAGAGGGAAGTATTATAGTTTTGCTAATAAATTATGAGAAACTTCAATACTAGGAAATCTGTCAATATAATATTGCAAGATGTTGAAAAAGGTATCTGGTTTAAAGAGGACATTAATATCCTCTTTAATGTTTAAGAAGATGGTCTGTGTAATCAAGCAAATAGACACAGATTTGAATTTCAACTCAGTTTCAAATTCTGTTCCCCATATCTCAACTACTGTCCCCCAGTTGCACCATAACATAAGGCAAGATGCGGTTCCCTATGAGAGCCAGTTCATCAACTGATGGCTCCCCATACCCCAAGCTACGACTGCTCCCAGCTGACTTGGAAAAATGAGTGGGACAGTGTGAGGAACTAAGTGTAGAGTATAAAGCCCTATAGATTCTGAAGCAGTTTCAGCTCTGATTACTAGATGCAGGCAGTTGAAGGCTTGAGTTGGATCTAATGTGTTGTATCCTCTGTACTTCCAGGTCTAAGGGAGGAGAGCAAAGCTGCATTGACCAGTAGCACGTGAGTCACCAGAACTCATAACAATAGGCATTCTCTTCATTCTTATATTGACTTCCATGAAAAAAGAAGGAAAAGTACGTGAGCTGTGGTACAGGACATCTGAATATTTAGAAATTCTAAGTTCCTCCTGGAAGGCTTTTGCATCATCTTAGATATTTCATGTCACTGAATGGCTGAGAACTTCATGCAGGTATGTCCAGAAAAGCAGTCTAGGGATTCAAGAGAAGAAAATGATGGTTCTGGCAGCAACACCACTTTGAGTTTACTATGACACTGGGCAACCAGGTCCATGAGGCTCACGAAGAGAGCTGGTGACAAAATGTGCTTTTCGTCTCCTCTCAACATGTTCCAGTGCTAGCAGAAGAGAAAACATTGTCTATTTATTAGACAGGATTTACAATGAACAGAAACAGGTTTCTTTGTAATTTTCTCCTAATGACTCTAGATTTTTTTCTTTTCCCCCTGAAGTTCAGTCATATAAACAGATGGCTTCACTTAGTTAAAATACTCCACTTTCCAAAAATACTTTTGATAATGTTTTTAATTTCTTCTTTAAATGTGGAACACTTTATTGGTGGTAAAATTTCAAAAATATTCCTTAAATCAAGGTGCATTGAACTGGACACAATAGTCTAAGTATGGTGAAACTGAGAAAAGCAGAATAGAGATGAACAGTTCTTCTGTCACTGTTACTTCTGTTGGTGTGGTGTTTGTTTCTAATAGTTCTTATTAACTGAATATAGCAAAAGTTCTGCTCATATTCATGTCTATACCTTCATCTGAAATTACATTCAGTTTTTCTCTATATCTCTTTATTTTTATACCATGCTCTCTTCTTCTTTATATTAAACACAGTCTTCTTAGTAAATCTTGGTAGCAGAGGATAAATTTAATAGGAATGTTTCCCCATTGTGTGAGAGAAAGAAGTAAGACCAGAGAAGAGGATGAGTCAGAGTCTGGGAACTGTGAAGGATGATCATAGGTGGGAACTACACATAAGAGGCAGGGGAAAAAAGGGGGGTTCAAGAAAGATATCCTTTTGAGCTTGCTGAATAAGGCAGGAAAAGAGAATAGGCAGAGAGTGAGAAATGAGAATAATTCTGGATGATGGGATATTGCCTGAAATGGGGGATTACAAGGTATCTAAGACATTCTCTTTCATAAAGAGGGAATATTCGTGTTGTTTTGGTGGTGGTATATGTATGAAGGCAAATTACCTATTAGGTCAGAGGACTGAATCAGGAGTTTCCCCTTCACCAAAGATCAGGCTTTTGGGGTCAGAAAACTTTTAAATGGAATGATTTATTTAAGATCCTCAAGTTTCAGCAAGAACTTTATGCTATCACTGTCCCTCCCTCAGGTCCATAGCTCTCTCAGTTCCTGTTCATGTCTTGAGATTCTTCCTGTGGCTTGCTTTAATTTCCCTACTGGTTCCACAGGGCCCTTTGGCTAATATTTTCCTGTTTACTGTTTTTAATCTTTAGACTCAGCATTCTAAAAATAAAATCTTTAAACACAATATTCTACAACTTAATATTCTAAAAATGGAAACATGCACGTGTTTATCTTGCAAGTCTTTTTAAAATTTTTGTATGGGAAAATATAGTTTATGTAGAAAGTAGGTGAGAGAGAGAGAGAGAAAGGAGATCCACCTCCCCAAGGTTGGGGAGGGGCCCAAAGCTTAGGGAAACAAAAGCATGGCCACTCAAATCTTACAAATATTTCTTAAGATTTTTTTTATTCAGCAACAAAAAGATTAAAATTATGTCATTTGCAGAAACATGGATGGAACTGGAGGTCATTATCTAAAGTGAAACAAATGAGACAAAAAAAGACAAATGCCACATTTTCTCACTCATAAGTGGGAGCTAATTAATGTGTGCACATCAATGTAGAGTGTGGAATGATAGACAATGGGGACTCTGAAGGGTGAGAAATGGCAGGAAAAGATAAGAAATTACTTACTGGGTACAATATACATTATTCAGATGATGGATACTGTAAAAGCCCTGATTTCATCACTATGATCTAGGTATGTAACAAAATTACATTTGTACCCCATAAATTTACATAGATAAAAATAAACAAATTAATGGCATAAAAGAATTTTTTTGTTAGGTACTGTAGATGCAGCATGAGGCAAAAAGATGGAAAATACATTCTATGGACTTTAGAGATTTTTACAGTGGATTGAGGAGAGAGGAATGTCAGTCAGTGATGTGTTTTATGCAATATTTAAATATAATAGTATTTTTTCCTGAGGACTTTTCCTTTAATTCTCTCTCTTTATAATCAATACTTTTCTCTCTATAATCTTTTCCCTTTAAACATATTCAAATTTCTTTTATTAAAAATTCCCTACTTTTAATAGATACATTTCTAACTCTGCATTCAGTTTTCCCTTCATGCCAAGTTGTCTGCTGAAGTGAGGATTTCTGATGAACTGATCAGTTCTTCCTGTGTCCATTCACTCAAGTTCTGCTGCTCCTTGTTTTTCCATATTCCACGCCTCTCTTCACACTGACCTGTTCTTGCTAGGATCCCCAATGATTACCTAACTGACAAATGCAATGGAAGACTTCTTTCCCTATATTACTGAAATTCTTCATGTGAACACATCTGGCTATGCTATTGGACTTTCAATTATGTCTCTGGAAAATCATTTTAGGTCTTCTTTGAAATCTCTTTACCTCTTCTGGTCCTAAGTTTAAAGGTATGTTTATTAGGAATCTATTATTATGGGTTTTTTTTTTTTTGGTCTTTTAATCTACATTTTCTCCTTGAGTAAATTTATTAAGTGCTAAGGTTATACAACACACTATGTCCTGATGATTTCCAATTTTCTATCACCAACTTTGAGCTTTCAAAAAAAAATTCAAGGTGTTTTCTCCAACATTTTTTGGTCACATATGCATTTTGAGAGTTTACAAACCTCTCAAACTAAATATATAAAAATTTGATTCATAATCTCTGCCTCTACAAAATACATTAAATCTTTTAAAAACCTATTGTTTGCCTTGTAAAATTTACTTAGTCCAAGGGTACCTGCATGATCAATGTTTAGGTACCAAACCCTGAATTGTACCCCATATCTTTATAATAAAAATTTTTAAAAATTTTAAAATTTACTTATATAAGTCAGAACAGACTATACAATTTTAGGATTTCTTTAGTCTTTTCTTCTATACAGCTGGTCATCTAATACTGCCCATGTCATTATATTAATACCTCTAAAAGACGATCCTTTTCTTCATCCTCAAAGTCATCTCAGCACCATTTGTTCACATACTGACCACTTCTCAACAGTCATTTGTCCTTTTTTAGAAGTCCTTTGCCTCTTTTAGTCTCTTAAGTTTGGGTGTGAAAGAAGAAATAAGAGATGTAGTATATTTATTTAAAAATGAAATCACAGTCTTTACACCAAATGGAGATGTGGTATATATGAAGAAATTTAAAAACAAATGAGAAATTTGAACATTTTGAATACCCATGGGAAAGATTTAGGAGAGACTGAATACATATGAAATAGATGGAATAAATCATAAGTCAAAGTTCCTAAGACAGGTGGTTAGGATCCAAATCAGAGGCAGAGGAATTGTCTTTAGGAGGAGGGATAAATCCTTAGATCTTCTGACACAAAGAGGAGAGAAAAAAATATGTGTATATATATATATATATATATATATATATGTTAATGGATTTATGAGTCTATTATGGGGAGTTGAGGAACTTGCAGTTGATGATTCTGCTGCCTTTATGAAGCAGCCACAAAGATTATTTGAGAGAGAAGATTTAGCATTTGAATAGAATTTAGAAAATTTGAAAATTTCCTGAAATTGGTGGACAAATGAATTAACCAGAGAAGGTTATTGTAATAAACTTGTATATTAAGTGTTCCTTAGAGGTTTGTGGCTACACATTTTACTTAAAACATAACTTTCTATAGGAACCATAACTTTCTATAGGAACATTAAATTTGCCATGTGCAGGCTTGGATTAAGTATATCCAGGATGGGTGTGTGTGCCAGAAGTACAATAAGCCAGAAGGAGAAGTAATTTGGGGGGTCCTCTTTATATTTAATCAATGGTTACTTTTATTTTCCTCTAGCTTTGAGAGTGTATCATAATTTTTAAATTTTATACTTTGGGATATAATAAAAAGTGAGAAAAATTTTTTACTCATATCTAAAAAATTATGGTATCAATACTTACAGAAAGCACCCTATAGTTAAATACAATTTTATGACATGTTTGTTAATTTTATGTAACTTTACAAACCAGCAAGTGTATCTGGCCTTTAGGATGTAAAATTTGTTAACTTTCTTTGTCAATATCACTTAGAAAAATTTTTGCAGCTTTACATTATGTTTTAATAATTTAATTCTCATAATTTTTCTCCTAGACTTTTGTCTAGATTTTTTTCCCTTTCTAAATAAACTTTAAAAATAATTTGCCAAGGCTTCTCCCATGCGTGTTCTTCCTCACCTGCTTATTGAACTTTGTTTTCATTTGAAATTGATCCTCTATATGTCATCAATTTTCTGAATGAGAAATTGTTAACATTTGGACAGTCTTGTTTTTTATTTACCTGATAACTGTGTCTTATCATACACAAATCCAGGTGAAGTTTCCTCAGTTTAGGATTTATCTCATGACATCACCCAGCAACTATTCCACTGCCCCGGTCTCTGAATTCCTCCTCATCTGCTTCCCCAACTTCCAGAGCTGGCAGCACTGGCTGTCCCTGCCCCTCAGCCTCCTTTTCCTCCTGGCCATGTGGGCTAACATAACACTCCTGCTCACCATCCAACTGGAGACCACTCTGCACGAACCCATGTACTACCTGCTCAGCCTTCTCTCCCTCCTGGACATTGTGCTCTGCCTCACTGTCATCCCCAAGGTTTTGGACATCTTCTGGTTTGGAAATAAATCTATCAGCTTTTCTGCCTGCTTCCTCCAGATGTTCATCATGAACAGTTTTCTGACGATGGAGTCCTGCACATTCATGGTCATGGCCTATGACCGCTATGTGGCCATCTGTCGCCCTCTGCGGTACCCATCCATTATCACGAACCAATTTGTGTTTAGGGCTTCCATCTTCGTTGTGATGAGGAATGGCCTTCTTACTATGCCTATCCCCATACTTTCTTCCCGGCTCAGATACTGTGCAGAAAACATGATCAATAACTGCATCTGTACTAACATATCTGTTTCTAAACTCTCTTGTGATGACATTATCTTCAATCAGTTTTACCAGTTTGTTATAGGTTGGACCCTGCTAGGTTCGGACCTCATCCTTATTGTTCTCTCTTATTTTTTTATCCTGAGAACTGTGCTAAGCATCAAGGCTGAGGGAGCTGTGGCCAAAGCTCTAGGTACTTGTGGTTCTCACCTCATCCTCATCCTTTTCTTCAGCACGGTCCTGTTGGTTCTGGTCATTACTAACTTGACTAGGAAGAAAATTCCCCCGGATGTCCCCATCCTGCTTAACATCCTGCACCACCTCATCCCTCCAGCTCTGAACCCCATTGTTTATGGTGTGAGAACCAAGGAGATCAAGCAGGGAATCCAGAAACTACTGAGAAGGTTGTAAAAAGTAAAATGAGTGAGACCTGACCTTGGTAACAGAAATTGATAAAAGGTTAGAGTTTTTATGTTGCATAGAAAATTTAAATTGTTACCACAGGAATATGTTTAGATTTGACTTTTCTCAGCATTTTAGTTGATTATGGCAACGTCCATAGCTTGGCTTCTTCCTTTTGCTGCACTGACTGGAACCTTCATTTTTTGGCCTCATATATGTGATAGAAAGTAGTTAAGGCTAAATATAGGAACTTTGCATGATATGGTTTGTCAAATAAAGAATATATCTTATAACAATTATTTTAACTGCTTTTCAGTTTCCTGGATTGTTGTATATACAAAGACATAATTTCCCCAGATGTCCCCATCCCATGTGTGTGCTTGTCTGTGTGTGTGTGTGTGTGTGTGTGTGTGTGTGTGTGTGTGAAATAATCTCTTAGTTCTCTCTGACACAGCTCGATTTTTTTTTTTTGGCATGGATGGATCTCTTGTGGTTGTACAGACATTGACCCTGGAGTTGCAAATTTTTAGTAGAGTGAATAATATGTGCTAGCCACTTGTCTTCACAGATCCTTGTCCTGACAGATCTGCTAGTTTTTTTTCCTAATGTTACTTCTTTGGAGAAGGAATATCCTTCAGCTATCTTCTTCTTCCTAATGATATTTTAATATTTTAACATTTCATATTTATATGGATGTGTTTTGTTTTAAGAGACTATTTGTGTCCTTTTATAGATGTACTTTACCAACTTCTGGGTTTATATTATACTACCTCAATTTTTTATCAGATTTCTGGCACCATCTTCATTCCTATTCTTTCCTGCTTGTCTTAGGTTTACAGTTAAATTTTCTTTCCCTTCCTATTATCAGCCCTGTTGCATCAATCTTCAAATCCTGTCCTAGGATCAGCATAGCTTCCTGGAATCGAGGCATCTGGATTAGTGGGTTTGCTGAACAATGATAAGTGTGTTTTACTCTTTGCAACTTTTATCCTGATTTGAAAATAAGAGGGACTAGATATTGACCAATATTTCCTGGGATTAATTTACATTAACAACTCAGGATCCTTTTTGGATAGTAGTTAAGAGCCTCATAGATACTATTTTTTAAAAAATAAATTATTTATTTTTCTTTTTGAGTTGGGATCTCACTCTGTCATCCAGGCTGGAGTACAGTGGCACAGTCACCATTGTCATGACTCACTGCAGCTTTGAACTTCTGTGCTCAGACGATCCTTCCACCTCAGCCCCTGGAGTAGCTGGGACTGTAGGTGCATGCTGCCATGCCTGGGTTTTTTTTTTTCTTTTTTGTAGAGACAAGGTCTCTGTATGTTGCCAAGGCATGTCTAGAACTCTTGGGCTCAAGCAATCCTCCTGTCACAGCCTCCCAAAAGTGTTGGGATTACCAACATGAGTCACCATGACTGGCTTATATTTTTTTGGATAATTTTTTTTATACACTTGAGTTACTTATATTTTGTTACTACATAGCTCTGAGTTATAGATCAATGGTGGGTTAAAATTTACTAAAAACTTCTTTCATCCACTAAAATGATGATATTTTTGTGTGATTGAGTTTGTTTATGAAATGATTCTATTGATCATTTGTTAAAACATAAACAAATTTATCATTCCTATAATAAAGCTAGTTTACTTGTGATGTATTATTCTTTGACTATCACTGGATATGATCTGCTAATATGCAATTTGGTATTTCCGCATCTGTATTTGTGAGATAAATTGGACCTGGACTATTATTGTAATACTATAAGAAAAGGATTGGTGGCAGTGGAAAACCGGTGGGGGGGAGGGGGCAGCAGGATTGGCACTGGTGGGAATCCGTGGGGGGAGGCACACCTCATCAACAAGGACACCCATACAGTGAACACCTGTATACCTGACACCGAACTTCACCCCACATCCCTAAAATAAAAAATAAAAAAATAAAACAACAACAAAAAAACCCTTGTATACCGTTGATGGGAATGTAGATTAGTACAGCCATTTTGAAAAACAGTATGGATGTTCCTCAAATAAATTAAAAATAAAATTACCATACAATCTCAAAAAAATTTTTTTCTCAGATTTTGGCACCAAGTTTACTATGTTGGACAAATAAAGTGTGTACAGTTTTACTATTTTCCTGTGGAAGAGTTCATATAAGATTGACACATTTTTTTCACTACTATTCAGAATCTTTCTAAGCCTGGAGACACTTTTTTTTTTTTGAGTTGGAGTCTCACACTGTCACCCAGACTGGAGTGCAGTGGCCGCTCCCGGCCACCGCAGCCTCGACCTGCTGGGCTCCGGCGATTCTTCCGCCTCAGCCTTCCGAGTAGCTGGAATTACAGGCATGCGCTGCCACGCCCGGCTGATTTTTTTATTTATTGTAGAGATGAGGTCTCGCTGCCCAGGCGGGTCTCGAACCCGCGGGCTCAGGCAATCCACTCACCTCAGCCTCCCAAAGGCGTGGGATTACAGGCTGAGCCACCGAGCCCGGCTCCTGAAGATACTTTTATGGAAGAATGAGTGTTATGAGACACTCTCATTGTTGGTCCTTGAATATAATGTGTCTCCTTCTTTCTTTTTTTTTTTTAAATGTCTTACTCTGATTAGCCTAGTTGTCTTTTTTTTTTAATCTGACATCCTTGCCTTTTGTAGAAGTTATTAGAACTGAAGCATGATTTCTTTCATTAGTTTTGGGATATTCTCAGCATCTCTTTGTATATTCTTCCCTATTCTCTTTTCTAATTTTGACACTTGCTTATACACATTTGTTAGGCAATTTATCCATCCTAAAAAACGTGTCTGTATGTTTTAATGTTTGTTTATCTCTTGTTTTTATGTTTAGTTTTCCTCCATTTATACCTCCATCTGAATATTTTCCAGTGACTTATCTTCCTAATTATTACTCATTATCTCAGTTTGGACTAATATCATGTTAAGTCCATATATGTGTCTCTTAATTCAACTCTTGTGCTTTTTAGTAAAATAATTTTAAAATTTTTTCCATTCCAAAGATGTGGGGTACAATTCAGGGTTAGGTACACAATTGCTCACCATGCAGGCACCCTTGCTGATGAGGCAGGCCACCCTGCTTCCTCGACAGATTCCCACCACTGCCAACCTTGCCTACCCCTGCTTCTGCCCTCCCAACCCCTCCACAGCTTCCTGCCATCGCCAATCCCCTTCTCACAATATTATAATTGTTCTAAGTCCACTTATGAGTGAGAGCATGTGATACTTAGTTCTTTGTTTCTGTGATAGGTCACTCAGTATTATAGACTCTAAGTCCATCCAAGTTGCTGTGAAGTTCTTAATTTTGTCTTCTTTATGTTTGCATAATATTCCATCATGTATATGTACCACATTTTTTTCTTTCAATGGGCAGCAAAGTTTGTTCCATGTTTTTGCTATTGTGAACAATGCTGCAATGAACATATGAATGCAGGCATCATTTTCAGAGAATGACTTGAGTTCCTCCAGGTATATTCCCCATAGAGGGATTGCAGGGTTGGATGGAAGGTTGATTTTTAGATCTTTTAGGAATTGCCAAACTGTTTTCCACAGAAGCTGTATTATTTTACACTCCCAGCAACAGTGTAGAAGTGTTCCTTTTCCCCCTCATCCTCTCCAGCATCTGTTGTTATTGATGATGGCCATAATGACTGGAGATAGGTGGTATCTCAATGTAATTTTAATTTGCATCTCTTTGATTATTAGTGAGGCTGAGTATTTTTTCATGTATCTGTTGACTGCTTGTATGTCTTCTTTTGAGAAGAGTATATTTATATCTTTTGCCCATTTTTAATAGGGTTGTTTCTTTTTTCTTTTCAGCATGAAAGTCCTCCATTTCCTTTAGGTTTTCAAGTTTATTTCCATACAAGTGTACATAGTAGTCTTTGGTAATCTTTTGTATTTCTTCGGGGTCAGTTGTGACTTGATCTTTTGCATTTCAGGTTGTGCTTATTTGGGCTTTTTCTCTCTTTATCTTGGTCAGTCTGGCTAGGGGTTAAACAATCTTGTTTATCTTTTCCAAAAAAGCAGTTTTCGGTTTCACTGATTTTTTTTTTGTATTATATTTTTGTCTTCTATGTCTCAAATTTGGGCTTTTATTTTGGTAATCTGGATTCTTCTGCTGATGTTAGGGCTTTGGTGGTCTTGCTTTTCCAGCTTATTTAGGTGATTTGTTTGGCTTTTATTGTTATCTTTCCATTTTCTTCTTGTGTGTACGTAGAGATATGAATTATCCTCTTAGTACTGTTTTCATGGCATCCAGAGGTTTTGGTAAGATGTTTCTTCATTTTCATTTGTTTCCAGCTGGATTTTCATCTCTGTTTTGATTTCTGTGTTGAACCAGAAGTTGTTTAGCATCATGATGTCAGTGTCCATGTTTTTGTGGGTTTTGGGGGAACTTTGTTGGTGTTGATATGTATTTTTATTCCACAGTGGTCTGAGAAGGTGCATGCCAGTATTTCAATCTTATGGAATTTGTTTATGCTTGATTTATGGCCAAGGGTGTGGTCGATCTTAGAGTACATTCCATGTGGTGATGAGAAGAATGTATATTCCATGGTTCTTGGGTGGAATGTTCTGTAAGTATCAATTAAATCCATTTGGTCAAGTGTCACATTGAGGTTCCAGATCTCCTTGTTGATTTTTTGTCTTGATGATCTGTCTGGGTTTGTGAGTGGGGTATTTAAGTCCCCAGCTATGATAGTAATCAAGTCATTATCTTTTTAAAGTTTACCTAGGAGCTGTTTTATGAAAGTTGGTGCTCCTCTGTTGGGTGCATATATGTATAGGATGGATATTACTTGCTGATGGGTTGAATATTTTATCATTATGTGATGACCTTCCATATCTTTTTTAGTTTTTGATAGCTTAAAGGGTATTTTGTCTGATATTAAGATTGCAACTCCTGCTTTATTTTGTATTCCACTCACCTGAAATTTTGTTTCCCATCCTCTTACTATGAGTCTATGAGTGTTGTTTCTGGTATGATGAGTGTCTTGGAGACAATGTATTATTGTCTCATGATATTTTTGCCATTCTATGTCTTTTCAGTGGTGCATTTAGTCCAATCACATTCAGGGTAATTATTGAGATGTGAGAGTTTATCCCTATCATAAGCTTCAGATAGGGTTTCGTTGTTGTTGCTGTTCATTTGTTTGTTGTCTTTCTTTTGGTTTTTGAGTTGATTCATGTGTGTTTTCATTCTTTTTTTCCTGCATTCTTGGGAAGGGTATTGTCATTTCCACTCCACCCCCCTGCCATTTCTTCTGTGTTCTATACTTTCTTTTTTAGAAAGCAGGATTTATTGAGAGGGCAGGAAAGCTCCCATAGTGGGAAGAGACCTTAAAGTGTTGCCCGTGTTTTATACTTCCTTAAGTGTTTCTTGTAGAACTGGTCTGGAGGCAGCGTGAGCTCTTAGGGATTGACTGTCTGGGAATGATTTTAATTTTTCATCACCGATGAAGCTTAGCTTATGTGGGTGGGTAATTCTTTGTTGAAATTGTTTATCTTTGAAAAGTTTGAAAATTGGGCTCCAAGCTCTCATAGCCTAAAGTGTTTCTGAAGATAAGTCTGCTGCTATTTTAATTGGTCTTCCCCGATAGGTAGTCTGACCTTTTTATTTTGCTGTCTTTAGGATTTTTTCTTTTATACCTACTTTGTGTAGGCAAATTACTATGTGTCTAGGAATTGGTGTTCTCATTTGTTGTGAGCAGGGGTTCTCTGAATCTCTTGTGTTTGAATGATCATGTCACTGATGAGAGGAGGGAAGCTTTCTTGGATAATTTCATGGAATGATCGTCCCAAGGAGTCTCTGTCTCTCTATTTACCTCAGGTATTCCAATTAATCTTAAGTTCAGCCTCTTGAAATAATTGCTCATCTCTTGGAGGTTTGTACTGTCTTTTAAAGCCTCTTTTCTATGTTTTAGCAGTTTGGATTAGTTCTATATTTTGGTCCTCAAGCTCTGGGATTCTTTCTTCTGCTTGATTGATTTTGTTTTCCATGCTTATCAGTTTATTATTTATTTCATTCACTGTATTCTTTATTGCTATTATCTCAGTTTTCAACTTCTTCATTCTTTCCTCTTGTCTCTCCGCAATTCTGTTTATTTTCTGTATAAATGTCTTTATATCTGGGTTTGTGGTTTGAGACCATTCATTCTGGGGGCTCTTCATTGTTTGTGTTTGGAAGTCTGTATTCTCAGTGACTGACATTCCAGGGGTCTGTGTGACACCTATATTCTTCTTTTATTTTTTTCTTCATTTGTGAAGATTTTCCTCCCCTTTTTCTTACCTCTTCTTTAATTCTGCAATTGAGGGATGGGAGGGTAATTTTTACTTCTGTTTGCTCAATCTTCTATTCTTTCTTATGTGGATCCTCTGACTTCATTTAATTCTGAAGCTGGACTGTGATTGGGGTAGCCATGCTTTTTGCAGCTTTGAGATTTAATTGAGGGGAAAGCTGTGATTCAGTAACTATCTGCAGATCCCAGTATCTCCTAACAGGTGTATGGTCACCTGAAACCCACTTCCCACTACCTTACAATCTGTTCTCCATGCAGTGGGGGTATAGATTTGCCTCCTGAAAGCAAAATGAGGTAAGAAAAAGGTAAAGAATTGAAAAGGAAAGAGGGGATGAGAGGAAGGTGGAGAGATAGAAGAAGAAGAAGGAAAACAGACAGGTGTATTAGCTGACAAATGAAAAATAACACAAGGAAAGACAGAAAAGAAAAAAAAATACTGACAATCATACAAATACACAAACTGACAAAACCTTCCTATTGGTGTACTCTCCCTCAAAATTACCCACACACAAACAGGAAGTCTAAAAAGAAACAATAAAATCACAGAAACGAAGCAAGTACAAAAACATAATCAAAAATGGAAAGAGAGAAGAGAAAAAAACTAAAACAAACAAACTCGAGCAAAACAAGCAATCAAACAAACAATAACAACGACAACAACAACAAATACTAACTCTGAGACTGTTCCTGTAGCTTCAACTTCCTTTCAGCTCTGATCTCCAATCCCTCCTCTCTGCCCTTGGCACAGGCTGATAGGGTTGCCCCATGGACTACTGTGAAAGGAGGGTGGATCAGATCTGGACTCACCCTGCTTACTGCCACTGTTGCCAAGTCTCCCACTCAGATGTGACATGTCTTTGCCTGTTTTAGTGTGAGGAGGGGAGTCTGTCCTTCCAAATTTGATGAGATAATCTCTAGGTCCTAGGTTGGAGGCTAGGTGAAGCTGGACTGGACAATGCAGGTCTCTGCCTGGTCCTGGGACAGAGAAAATGGCTCCAGGTATTTCTTCACCAGTGGTGGGGCTCCTATCCAGCTCTCTCCAACCTGCTCTCTCTCTCCATGGATATGGGGCTTATCGACTCTGCTGTCACAGGGGATGGTGTGGTCCAGGTGCCAGGTTGTGAAGACCAGCTGTACCCTGCAGCCTTTTCTCAAGAGAGCCCCAAGAACAGCATACAATCCTGTGCACTGGTGGATCCAATATCAGGGTGATGGGGAGTTGCAATTACCTTCAGAGGAGAGCCCCAGGTGAATGAAACCAAGTATCCCCTCAGAGGGACTTTCACTCACCCACTGGCACACACCCACTCATGCAGAGAGTCTTTATGTTTTCTCAATTTTGCAGACTCTCACAGTCAGACATGTTCCATTGCTATCTTATCAGAAATCCTTGATACTTTTTTTAAATGAGTCATTTGAGAATGTCTCCTAATATAGCTAATCTGTAATAATCTAATTATTCTTGGAGGATTTATAAACTAATTTGTCATTTTATAGTATTGTCTTTCATCAAAATAATAACTTTGATCTCTCTCTTCTCTATTTTGCAACTTCTAGAACTGATCCCAACCAAAATATAGCACTTCTCAAAAACTATTTCATTCACATATCATTTGAGTCAGCTTTTAGTTCATTTTTCCAGATTATGCCCTTGCTTTTTTCTTGAAGTCTGTGCTCAAGTATCTTCTTCCAAATAAAAAACAAACATTTGAAAATCTTCATTTGAAAAACTATGTCCATCTTAATATTCTCAGCTTAAACTCTTAATCCTACACAATGCCTTTTTCTATTCATCCCAATGAATTAATCTGACCATCATGAGTCTGTCTGCATCCCCCTTCGATACTAGATAATAAACTCCACCTAGACTGATGATAAGTTTTATTCAACTTTTCAACTTTTATATATTTTCAGAGCTGCTAATAGCATAGTTTACATGTTGTAGTTATTTTTGGTGTATATAGCTAAATAATTTTGTGCATATCTTGTTTCTTATTTCCACTAAAAACTTAGGGAAAAATCAAGCTGTCGATATAGTGTATCATCCAAAGATCCTTACAAAAAGTCTTGTATGAATCACAGTTCAATGCAATCTTATCTACCATAGAGCCTGAGACTGCTTATCTTGGAATGAGGTTGACTTTTATTTAAGTTCTGGGCACATCAATTTGGTCACTGATAAGATGCATGACTTCTGAATCACAAATCTCAATCCGTGTTCTAATTTTTTCACTTAAGAAGAGTGATAATTGCCCTCTTATTATGTGATTTTTCTGATTGTTGGATAACCTTAAATAACCTAATTTATGATAAGTTTTCAACCAGAGTTAAAACATGCTATGAACTTATAAGTAGGAAGTCATTTTATTGTGTTCTTATGTACTTTGCTTTCTCTAATGTCTTCAAAAACAGTACTCCATTGTTTTTTAAATTTGGGAGGATGATGAATAAAGATTGTGGAATAGGATTCTCCAGTGACAATTCTCCTGCAGAAACATCAATTTGAACAACTATCTATACATGAAAGTACATTCATAAGACCTAATAAAACAAGGTGAGAGATTATTGTACCTGGTTTTAGCATACTAATAAGAATAGATACATTGAAGAGGGTAAGAAAGACAATTTTATATTACCAATGTTATTCCTCCCCAAATCTCAGGAAACAGTACAGAGTGATACTGACTGCTTAGGGAAAGACAGAAGTAAGTATAGGACTATTCCCTGGACCCTCAAACTAAACTTATCTCAGCAAAACCTAGCACCAGGCATACTTTCTGGCCAGTATCTGTGAACTGAGCCTCTAGACTTGTCTCAGTGCCAGACAAGAACCCATAGCCACTTGTAAGATGGACTTGAGTTTTGCTTGAATCACTGCTGATTGATTACAGCAGTCTTGGGCTGTGAGTAATCCACAATTACATGCAGGTCTCAGTGACCTTGAGCTTTCAGTGCACTGTAATGCTGTATGGCCTCAGCAGCCATGGAATTCTAGCCTGGCATGGCATTAGCCTCAGAAGCCATGAGATTTCAGCCCAGTGATACACTGGACACAATGGTCTTAGCTTAGGGCACCCACTAGCTCTACAGTAACTACAGTGGTGACAGATTTAGGGACCACACTAGACAACCATCCCAGAATCTCAAGACAGGCTTACTATTGAGGAATAGTCCAAGACAAAGCCATGCTGTGATGACTAGAATAATGACCTACCTTTTCCATGAGCAGTGCAATGTTCATCAATTCATGACCAGAAACAATCATAGAAATCTGATGTTACCAGATGGACAAAATAAGATGCCTGTCACTGACCCTAAAGAGATGAAGATGTATGAACTATCTGAAAAAGAATTCAAAATAGCTGTTTTAAGAAAGCAAATAAACTTCAAGAAATGATAGAGAAACAATTTAACAAAATAAGGAAAACTTAAGTGACAAAAAATGAAAACTGTATTAAGATTGACATAATAATAATACAAAGAAAAGAAATCCTGGAACTTAAAAATACAATAAATAAATTGAAGGTGCAATAAAACATTATCAGCAGAATTATCTAACAGAAGACAGAATATGTGAACAGAAAGACAGGTTATTTGAAAATATACAGAGGAGAAAAGGAAAAAGAGAATGAAAGGGAATGCTTACGTATGAGATAGCAAGCTTATATAATGCGAACTTATGAGATAGCCTCAAAAGAGCAAATATACAAGTCATTGGCACTGAAGATGAATAGAGAATGATAAAGGATAGAAAGTTTGTTAAAAAAAACAGCAAAAATTTTTCCAGACCTGGATATCCAGTTACAGAAAGGTCAAAAGTATTTAAATAGATTCAATTCAAATAAGACTACCCCAAGACATATTATACTCATTCTGCCATCAAAGACAAAGAAAGGATTCCAAAAGTAGCAAGAGAAAAGAAACAAATAACATATAAGGGAATTTTCAGTATGTTTAGCAGCAGGCTTTTCAACAAAAATCTTACAGGTCAGGGGAGAATAGGATAATATACTAAAAGAATTGACTAAAAAAAAAAAAAAAATCAAAAAACAAAACCCAGCCAATAAATGGTACTACATCCAGGAATACTTTCGTTCAGAAATGAAGAAGAGATAAAGACTACTAGAAAAATAAAAGCTGAGATATTTATCACCACAGATCTGCCTTACGAGAAATATTCAATAGAGTTCTACAAGTTGAAGATAAAAGCTGAGTAGCATAAAACATCTGAAAATATAAAACTCATCAGTAAAAGTAAGTAGATAGTCAAAGTCAAAATACCCTAATACTGTAATTGTGGTGCATAAGTAATTTATATATTTATTATAAAGATAAATTGACAAAACTTTCAAAAATAGTAGTTATAATAATAATTTGTTGAGGGGCATGCAGTATAAAAATATATAAGTTGTGATATCAAAAATTCAACACATGGGATAGAGTGGAGTTAAAGCATAATTTTGTGTGTGAAATAAAAGTTAAGGTGTTATTGTTATCAGCTAAAATAACCTGTTATAAATATACAATGATTTATGTAAGCCTCATAACCATAAATCAACATTCTATAATGAGTACACTAAAAACAAAAAGTAAGGAATTAAAACATACTACTTGAGAAAATCATTCAATTTCAATAAAAGATACCGAGAGAGGAATAAAGGACCTACAAAACATCTAGGAAAAACACTAACAAAGTAGCAATAGTAAGTCCTTACCTAATCAAAAGTAATAGAGTGACTAAATAAACTGCAAAGACTCAATTTATCTGTAAGGATTTAACTGAAAGCTAAAGGGTGACCAAAGTTATTTCATGCATATGAGAACCAAAAGAGAGAATTATTTATACTTGTATCAGATAAAATAGACATTAAGATAAACATTATAAGAAGATAAAGAAGGTCATTATATAATAATGAGGTAAATCAGCAGAAGTGTAGAACAATTGCAAATATATATGAAGTCAAAACTAGAAGACCTAAATATATTTTAAAAATTAATAGATCTGATGAGAGAGGTAGATTGCAATACAATGACAGTAGAAGACGTCAGTATCCCACTTCTTGCAATGGGCTGACCATTCACACCAAAAAATCAACAAAAAGCAAGCTTAAATTGCTCTGTGAACCCAATGGACCTATGGGAAATATACAGCACTTTCCATTCAACAGCTTCAGGATAAACATTATTTTCAACTGCAAATGGAAAATTCACAAACACATGGAAATAAAACAATGTGCTCCTGAGCAACCAATGGGTCAATAAATACTAAAGCAAAAATTTAAAAAAATTATCAAGACAGGTGAAAGCAACACAGCATACCAAAACCTGTGGAACACAGCAAAAGTACTTCTAAGAAGGAAGTTTATAGCAAAAACACCTACATCAAAAAAGAAGAAATATCTCAAATAAACAACCTAGCATTGCAACTCAAGGAACTAGAAAAACAAGAACAAACTAACCCCAAAACTAGATGGAAGGAAATAATTCAAATTATAGCAGAAGTGAATAAAACATTGACTAGAAAAACAATACCCTAGGTCAACAAAGTGAAGATTTTGTTTTTTAAAAGATAAACAGAATCGACAACTTTTAGCTAGACAAAGGGAAAAGAGAGATAATTTAGATGAAAACAATCAGAGATTAAAAAAGTAGGCATTGCAATTGATGTCACAGAAATAATAAGTATTGGGAGAGACTATTATGAACAATGACACATCAACAAGTTCGAAAACCTAGAAGAAATGAATAAATTTCTAGACACAAGCAACTTGCCAGGATCAAATTAAGAAGAAATAGAATATCTAATGGGTCAATAATAAGCAATGAGATCAAAGCAGTAATATTCTCATTGAAGAAATGCTCAGGACCTGATGACATGACTGCTAAAATTTAGCAAGGATATAAAGAAGAATGAAAATAAATTACTCTCAAACTCTTTCACAAGTTAAAGAGGAGGGAATACCTTCAAACTCATTCTAAGAGACCAGCATTACCCTGATACCACACAATGACACACACACAAAAGAAAGTTATAGGCCAATATCCTTGATAAACATAGTTGTAAAAATTCTCAACAAAATATTGACAAACTAAATTCAACAGCACATTAAGAAGATCATTTATCATGAACAAAAGAATTTAATCTAGAGGTAGATGAATAGTTCAATACATGCAAATTAATATATATAATACAACACAATAGCAGAATGAAGAACAAAAATATATGATCATTTCAATAGATCCAGAAAAATCATTTGCCCCATTCCCCAGGCTGTTTCCCTCTACTGGGGAAGAGGAGGCACACCTCATCAAAAAGGGTAACTGCACAATGAATATTTGTGTACCTAACCCTGAATTGTACCCCACAATTTTATAATAAAAAAATTTGAAAAAAGAAAAATTATTTGACAAAATTTAACACATTTTCATGATAAAAGTTGTCAAAAATTAGGCACATAAGAAATTTACCTCAACATAATAATGATTATATATGACAATCCCACTACTAACATCATACTCAATAGGGAAAAATTGAAAAAAAATTCCTCTAAGATCTGGAACAAAACTAAGAGGCCAACTTTTGCTTATTCTATTCAATATAGTACTAGAAATTCTAGCAAGAGCAATTAGGCAAGATAAAGAAATAAAAGTCATAAAAATTGGAAAATAAGAAGTCAAATTATCCATGCCTTAAAAACATAACTATCTTATATAAAGAAAATTCTAAAGACTCTGACAAAAACCTGTATAAACTGATAAACAAATACAGTAAAATTGCAGAATACAAAATCAACACACCAAATCAGTAGTGTTTATATATAAACAGTAAATTTTCTAAAAAGGAAATAAGAAAGCAATTTTATTTACAATAGCTACACAAAAATAAAATACTTAATTTTACAAAATACATAAAATATCTCTTCACTAAAAAGCATTTGGCATAAATGAAAGAACCAAAAAAGACACCAACAAATAGAAAGATATTCTGTGTTCATGGATTGAAAAAAATAATATTGTTTATGTTACTCTAGGTGATTTACAGATTCAATGCAATTACTTTAAAAATACCAATGATACTCTTCACAAAAATAACAAAAACAATCCAAAAAATTGTGTGGAATCACATAAAACCCTGAATAGCCAAAGCAATCTTGAGAGAGAACATTGAAAAGATATTACACTTCCTTATTTAAGCTACATGACAAAGTTACAGTAATCAAAATAGTATAATACTGAAATAAAAACTGACATATAGATCATTGAAACAGAATAAAGAGCTGTGAAGTAAATTCATGTATTTATGACCAATCGATTTTGACAAAGTTGCCAGCACAATGGGGGAAAGAATAGTCTCTTCAATAAATAGTGCTAGAAAACTACAAATGCACATATAGGAGAATCAAATTGGATCATTATCTCTCACCATGCCCAAATATAGACCCAAAATGGGTTAAAGAATTAAGTATAAGACTTGAAAATCTGAAACTACTAGAGAAAACTTAGGGGGAAACACTCTATGACATTGGCCTAGATGATAATTACATAGATATGACTTCAATAGCACAGACAACTAACACATAAATAGCCAAATGATTTACATTAAGCTAAAAATATACTGTACAACAAAGGAAACAAATAGCAGATGGGAGAAAATATTTGCAAATTGTGTGTCTGATAAGAATTGATATCCAAAATATATAAGGCAACTCAACTAACAAGCAAGAAAACAATAACCTGATTTCAAAATTGGGTAAAAGGTCTGAATAGACATTCTCAAAATAAGACACACAAATGACTAAAATATACATTACAGGGAAATGCAAATTAAAACTATGGGGTGATATCACTTTATTTCTGTGAGATCAACTACTATAAAACAACAAAAACAACAACAAAAGATAGCAAATGGTGGTGAGAATGCAGAGAAATGAAAACCATTACACACTGTTGGTAGGAATGTAAATTAGTACAGATACTGTGGAAAACATAGAGAGTTCTTTAAAAATTCAAAATAAGCCACTCCCCCGGGTCCTCTCCCACTATGACAGCTTTTCTGTCCTCTCAATAAATCCTGCTTTCTCAAAAAAAAAAAAAAATTCAAAATGAACTATTTATGATCTAACAATCTCACTGCAAGTTATATATTCAATAAGTATGTTGAAGAGATAGCTCCTCACTCATGTTTACTGCAGCACTATTTGCAATACCTCATATGTGGAATCAATCTATGTGTTCAACAGATAAATGGAAAGAAAATGTAGTATGTATACATGTTTAAATACAATTCAGGCATAAAAAGAATAAAATCCTGTCATTTATGGCAACATGGATGAGCTTGGAGGGCATTATGTGATGGTAAATAATTCAGGCATAGACAGACAAGCACTGCATGCTCTTACTCATATGAGAAATCTAAAAAAGTCAATCTTCTATGATAAAAGTGTAGAATGGTTGTTAGCAGAGACTATGGTGATTAGGTAGTAGGAGGGAGGTTGAGGAGATGCTGGTCATAAAAAATACAATTGCAGCTAGATAGGAAAAAGAAGTTCAAGTGATCTACTGAAAAGCATAGTGACTATAGTAAATGATAAATCACTGTACATTTGAAAAACATGCTTAAAAAAAGAGATGCCAGTCAAGAATTTCTTATCCCACCAAACTAAGTTTCACAAACAAAGGACAAATAATGCCTTTCCTAGAAAAGCAATTGCTAAGGGAATCTGTCACCTACAGACCAGCCTTAAGAGAAATACTTAAGGGAGTTCTAAACATGGAAATGAATTAATAGTACCTCCCAACACAAAAGCACACATTAGTACATAGGCCACAGATCTTATAAAGTAACCAGAAAACTGAGACTACAAATCAACTAGCTAACAACTACAACAGGAACAAAACTGCACATATCAACAGTAACCTTGAATGTCAATGGGACATAAAGTATAAACTTAGATTTTAAAAAGATTCGTCTGCTGCCTTCAGGAGACTCATCTCACTTCTAACAACATACATAGACTCAAGGTTAAGAGATGAGAAAGATCTACCATTTAAATGGAAAACAGAAAAGAGCAAGGGTTGCTATACTTATATCAGATAAAACAGCCTTTAACCAGCAACAGTATAAAGAAAGATAATCAAAGACATTTCATAATGGTAAAGGGTTCAATTCAACAAGAGGATTTAACTATCCTAAATATATATGTGCCCAATATTGGAGCACCCAGATTTATTTTAAAACAATTACTATTTGAACTAAAAGAAGACTTAGCCATGCAATAAGAGTGACGTCAGTACCTCACTAATAGCTTTAGATAGATCTCTGAGACAAAAAACTAATGAAAAAATTATGGACTTATATTTGATGTTGGACCTAATAAACATCTATGGAATATTCCACCCAACTGCTACATAATACACATTCTTCTCAGTGTACATTGAACACATTCTAAGACCTGCCATATTCTTGATCATAAAGCAAATTTATGACTCATACAAAGCATCTTCTCTGACCACAGTGGAATAAAAATGGAAATCAATACTGTGAGAAACACTCACAATCACACAAATACATGAAAACTAAACTACTTGCTCCTGAATGACTTATGGGTAAACAATGAAATCAAGCCATAAATTAAAAAAAATTATTTGAAACACATTAAAATAGAGACAAAAATATGTCATAATCTCTGAGATGCTGCAAAGAAAATGCTAAGAGGAAAATGTATAGCATTAAACACTCACATCAAGAGGATAGAAAGAGCTCAAATAAACAAACTAACATCTCACCTAAGGTAACTAGAAAAACAAGAACAAACTAGACGTAAAACTAGCAGAACAAAACAAACAAAATCAGAGCTGAATGAAATGAAATGAAGTTCGAAAACTCATACCAGTTGGTTTTTTGAAAGGATAAACAAGATTGATAGACTATTGACCAGATTAGCAAAAAAAAAGGGAGAAATAAAATTCAAGTAAGTACCACCAGAAATGAAAACAATGACATTACAACTTATCCCACAGAAATGCAAACAATTCTGAGACTACTATGAGCAACTAAACGTATGCAAACTTGGATAAATCTAGGGGAAATGGTTACATTTCTGGAAACACAAAAACCCTTTTCTCTATCCACAAAAATTAACTGAAGATGGAATAAATATATAAATGTAAGACCTCAAACTATAAAAATCCTAGCAGAAGCACTCTTCTGTACATCATCCAAGGCAACAAATTTATAATGAAGTCCTTATAAGCAAATGCAGAGAAAAAAAAAATCAACGTGTATGACCTAATTAAACTAAGAGCCTCTACACAACAAAAGAAACTATCAGCAGAGTCAAATTTCTACAGAACGGAAGAAAATATCTGTAAACTATGCGTGCTGCAAAGGGCTAATATTCAGAATCTATAGGGAACATAAAGGAAGTGACAAAAGTAAACCAAATAGTTCCATCAAAAAGTGGGCAAAGGACATGAACAGACACTTCTCAAAAGTAGATGCTCAAGTGACCAACAAATATATGAAAAAATACTCAACGTTACTAATCATTAGAGAAACACGTATCACAACTACAATGAGATGCCATCCCACACCATTAGAGAACTGCATATCAAAACCATAATAAGATGCCATCTCATACTATGCAGAATGAGTATTAATAATAAGTTAGAAACCAACAGATGATGGTGAGGTTGCAGAGAAAAGGGACCTACTCCTACGCTGCTGATGAGAGTGTGAACTAGTCAGTCCCCGTGGAGGGCAGTATGGAGATTTCTTCAATAACTGAAAATAGAATACTATTCAACCCAGTAAGTGCACTATTGGATATATGCCAAAAGGAGCATAAACTGTTCTACCAAAAAGGCACCTACATTTGTATGTTTATTGCGGCACATTATCAATAGCAAAGACATGGAACCAACTTAGATTCTTATCCAATGGTGAATTGGACAGAGAAAATGTGGTATCTATATTCCATGGACAATTACACAGACATAAAAAAGTGCAAAATCATGTCCTTTGCAGCAACATGGGTGAAGCAGGGAGCCATTAATCTGAGCAAATTAGCACAGAAACAGAAACTCAAATATGGCATCTTATGAGTAGGAGCTAAACACTGGGCACACACAGACATATAAATGAGAACAATAGAGACTGGGGACGCCTAAAGAAAGGAGAGGGAGAGGGGCAATGTTTGAAAAACTACCTATTGGGTACCATGCTCACTCTTTGGGTGACAAAGTTTATAGAAAGCCCAGAACTCACCATTATGCAATATACCTTTGTAACTGACCTGTGCATGTGCCCCCTGAAGTTAAAATAAAAGCAAAAGGCTTACCAGAAAGCATACTTTGTGTTCACGTTTTTGTTTCAATGCTTATATATCAGATGAGACGGCACCTCTTAGATATTGGTTTGATGACTCAAAAATATTGAGATCCAAAGACATAATTGCATTAGAACACCCATGAGTTGACCAGGCACAGTGGCTGAATGAACAAGTAAGAAATATAACGCAGGTGAAATGAATTTAGACTATGCCTCCCCACTACTCCTTTTTTTTTCTTTTCTGCTGCTCTTTTCTGATTCTCCAAGAGAATTTGCAGAATGTCCTGAAATTAAAGTTGGGGCAGAAACTTGAAATGCTGGTAACTAT
The DNA here is from genome assembly GCF_000164805.1 of Carlito syrichta. NCBI lineage: Eukaryota > Metazoa > Chordata > Mammalia > Primates > Tarsiidae > Carlito > Carlito syrichta. The sequence continues at coordinate 492,173 of NW_007251929.1, forward strand.
TAGAAGACTGACAGAAGACATAGGAAACTTAATAGTGCTCAAGGCATTTTGTTTGTTTTTAGAGACAGGATCTCACTTTGTTACCGTGCTAGAAGGCAGTGGCATGATTATAGCTCAAAGCATTCTTGACTTCTTGGGCTAAAGCATTCTCCTGCCTCAGACTCCCAAATTGTTGGGACTACAGGCATGTGTCATCAGACCTGACTAATTAAAAAAAATTTTAAAGTATAGATGGATTCTCTCTCTGTTGTTCAGTCTGGTATCAGACTTCTGGCCTGAGGTGATTCTCCTGCCTAGGCCTCCCAAAGTGCTGGGATTACAGGCACGAGCTGCCATGGCCAGTTGCACAAGGCATTTAGTGAGTACAAAGGTGCAATGAGAAAAAAGAAAAATCTAAGTTTATCTAGTAATATTATATCAGGGAACATGTAACACAGACAAATAAGACAAAAGAGTTTAGGAGATGAGATGAGGAAACATTTCTTGGTTGAGAGAAGAACATGTAAAAGTTATAATAGTGAGGAGAAGCATAAAATTATATACTATATACAATGAAAGATTTGTCTAATAGAATTAGTTTTTAGTCATAAGCCCATGAGAATTGTGGATAGATGTTTAAAAGGGAACTGGCATGATCTAAATTGCATCTTATTCAGGTTGTTCTTGTAGAAGTGTTGTAGAGATATTTGAGAGGTTAGACGAGGGGTAGCTAGATCACACTAGAAGTCCATTAAAAGAACTTTTAAATCAAATAATGCATTCATGTCTGCTTTATTTCAGACAGAACTAGCTAGCCCTTACCTCTCCTCACCAGGCATGGTGCTGTTTTCTAAAAGCATATCTGTTTCTATCCTTTCTTTTGGATGAAATATTGTTTTACCGTTTTATCTCCGATTTTGGTTTAGTTTTAACTTTTTGTTGTTTTTATTTTGTTTGTTATTTTATGCTTTACAGTATATATTATTAATTTATCATAGATCTTTAAGTAATGTATCATTTATATATAACCACCTTATAGTATAATACTTATATATTTACTAATTAATTATTATTTCTGAAACTGTTTATTCCCCTGTATCGATCCAGATTGCCACTTTGCATTATTTTCTTTTTGCCTACAGAAATTTATTTAATATTTTTTGCAATTCAGGGTCCTTGGTCATTAATAATTTTAATTTTTCAGTGGGACTGAAAAGGCCTTTTTTCTCTTTAACCTTTGAAAGATAGTTTATTGAATATAGAATTCTAGGTTAACAATTTTTTGGTACTTTAAAGATGTTGCTGTATTGTATCCTCACTTGAATTGTTTCTGACAAGAAATCTACTGTTTTCTTCAAGTCACCTCCAGTGAGTAAATTGTCTTTTTTTCCTTGAGCTTCTTCGAAGATTTTCTTTTTATTATTTATTCTGAGAATTTTATTAAGTGTCTTGGTATAGTTTTCTTCGAGCTTCTTGTGCTTGGGTTTGTTGAGCTTCTGATAAGATCTATCTGATATTATCTTAATTATTACTTTTTCAACTATTTTCATTTGTTCTTTTAAAAAATTGTTTTAAAGATGTGGAGTAAACTTCAGGATTAGGTATACAAGTGGTCATCATACTGGTAAAGTTTGGGCTCCCCTCTAGTCCCCACTTCACGTGGTTTGAGCTCAGTTATGCTTATTGATGTTATGTGCCCCCTTTCTCCCTCCCTGGCAGTTTCCAGTTTTTAAAGATGACATTTAATGATTAATTTTTATTCTTTCTTCTTTTAATTTGTGTATAACATTTTATTTTACTGTGTGTAATACATTAAATATGTTGACTACTATATGTATCATAATTACATGTATCATAATTTGAACCATTGTGAGTCAGGGACCACCCCTCTATTTACTATACGGCTGGTCCCTGACTCACAGTGCTTCAACTTATGAATATTTCACTTCACAATGGTGCAAAAGTAATGCACATTTGGTAGAAACTGTACTACAAGTGCCCATACAACCATTTTGTTTTTCACTTTCAGTAGAGTATTCAATAAATTGCATAAGACATTCAATACTTTATTACAAAGAATGTTTGTGTTTGATGATTTTTGCCCTCATTCAAGGCTACCATAAGTTCTGAGAACATTTAAGCTATCATGTTCTGTAGGTTAGATGTATTAAGTACATTTGCAATTTAACAATATTTTCAACTTGGAGTCAGTTTATTGGGATGTAACTCCATCATAATTAAAGGAACCTCTGTATATTTATTTCTATGCATTTCTTTTTCTATACCTTATGAAGTTGCTTGTATTGTATGTTCACTATTGTCAATTCAAGACATTTTATAATTTTCATTTTAGTGTTTTCCTTTGGCTCCTAGATTATTTAGATGTGCACTATTCAATTGACCTGAAGTGTGGGTTGTTAAGATACATTGTTATTATTGATTGATAGCTTAGTTTTCATTGTGGTCAGAGACTACATTTTGAATAATTATATTAGTTCAAAATTTGTTGAGACTTTTTTATTTCAACATTCAGTTGCTGTTTCATATACTCTTGAAAGGAATATCAATTGTATTGTTGTTGAGTGCAATGTTCTACACATGTCAATTGTGTTAAGTTTGTTAGCTATGTTGTTATGATCTTCTGTATCTGTATGGACTTCTTTTTTATCAACTTGTACTACCATCTTTCAGGAGAGGTATGTTGAAGTCTCTCATTATGATTGTGAATTAGTTCTCCCTTTGTTTCTGTCAATTTTGCTTTATTTTAGTTGAATTTGTCATAATATGTCTTCCAATTATTGTGACCATTTTGTCATAAAATATCTCTATTTCGATTATTGCTTCTTGCTTTATAGTTTGCATTAATCAGATTAGTATAGCTACCTGACATTCTCCTAGCTAGTGTTTTTATGGCACATATTTTTTCATTCCTTTGTTTTTAATAGTTATACAACAAATGTCTTTTGTAAGCAACATGAATATATTCAATCTGACAGTCTTAGCCTTTTACTTGAAATATCTGTTTCATTTACATAAATGCAATTACGGATTGTTTTATAGCTACCATATTAATTTTTATATTTATATTAATTTTTTATGCTTTTTAATTTAATTTATTTTTTATTATTTTTGGCTAGTTGATTTTTTTTTTTTTTGAGTTGAAATCTCACTCTGTCACCCAGACTGAAGTGCAATGGCTGTTCCCGGCCACCGCAACGTCGACCTGCTGGGCTCTGGCGATCCTTCCACCTCAGCCTTCCAAGTAGCTGGAACTACAGGCGCGCGCTACCACACCCGGCTAATTTTTTTTGATTTACTGTAGAGATGAGGTCTCGCCTGCCCAGATGGGTCTCGAACCCGCGGGCTCAGGCAATCCACTCACCTCAGCCTCCCAAAGGCGTGTGATTACAGGCTGAGCCACCGAGTCTGGCTTAGTCAAATTTTTAATGCATTCTTTCATTGTCATTTGGTGATGACAGTCTAATTTTGTTGAAAACAGTCTAATTAAATGGATGAACTTTAAATGAATGTTCAGAATTGTGTATAATTATTTTACTTTAATTGACATATTTTTTCCCTATGTGAAGATATTTCTAAAACATAATAGAAATTAATGATTAATCATCAGAAACTACTTATTTTAAGAACAGTTTTTTAGGAATGCAGTTTATATGTGTGATGAAGTCAGTTTTATAAGTCTAACTACATTTGTCTTAAAGAACATTTTAAATATAGCTTCCATATTCCTGAGTGATACTTTTTTTTCCATTGCAAATAATACATTTCAGGTCATGTAGCTCTCAGGCACCTAAGAGAGACTGTAAGTTGATTACCACCTTCTCATCACTTCATCTGAATTTAAATGTAGAAATCTCCATTTTTTTTTTTACATTGGAAATGTTTGTCATCTGTAAGGAGGCAGGAGCCTATGGGAACAGTATTTTCAAACCAATTATTTGTCTTTACAGCCACAGGGGAATGGTTATTATAGATAACATTTTTGTAAAATCATCCAGGGCCCAAAACCACATGTAGGGCTAGTTAGAAGTTGAGGAGTCACATATTGCATGAAAGTCACTGGATGGTCAAAACTGTTGTTGGAGATGACTTTCTCTGTAAGTGCTTTTGACAACGGTACATTGGAAGCCAAACATAAGTGAAACCTTGAATTTATTCTCTGACTTAATTCATTGTTTATTTTAGATAATGTTATTGCATTCTTTAGATGTTAGTATTTGAAGACCCTAAACATCACCTATGTTAGAACAACATGAGCACATTTGAATGTGAGTTAGCTGAGCTCATGGAAGGTCAGCTCAGGTCTATCTCTGGCAGGGAGGCTGACTGAATAGGAGGATTCCTTCTCTGATTATTAGAGGCATATTGTGTCTGCATTTATGCCAACTGCCAGAAAGAAAAATGAAGAACACCATGCCTTTGACTTTAAAGGGCTTTGATCATCCTAGGAGAAGAGGCTAAGAACTATAGGCCCAGGCAGAGAGATAAAACCACGAAAAGAAAATCTATATAATTCTCTGAGTCCATGGAAGAAAGACAGCTTTCTAATTGAGAGGCCAGAGACTGGCCAGAGCTGTGCTTAAATAACTGAAAATAACGGAACAAGTGCCATGTTGATATCTAAAACTGAGCAGAGCAGTGGTTAGGCCTGGATGTATTGAGGCATCCACCTTAGATTAGGATTAGGGTTAGTCTAAATCAGTGGTTAGGTCAGGTATCACAATTGAGTACAGCTCTGTCGTTCTCAAAGTACTGTCCCTGGAAGGCAGCATCACCATTACCTGAACATTTGTTAGAAAGGTAAACCATCCCAGACCTACAGAACTAGGTTTGTGCTCAGAAATCTGTGTTTCAACAAACTCTCCAGATGATTCTGATGCACACTCACATCTAAGAACTACTGGTATACATAAACAGAAAATCCTGATGAGATGCCCACATTCTATGTATGAGAAAAAATAAACAGCACCAAACCATGTTAAAAAATATATTTTCTGTGCCTATATCCCAGGGATGCCCCAAATCCAACAATAACAATGATGTTTCCTTTACTTCAGAAGAGTACACAGCAGAATCTGGCAATTTCTTCACCAGCAGGTTTCGAGACAGTTAGAAGATATCCAAAGAAAACTTGTGCGCTAGTCTGTGTAATATTAGATCCTGGGGCACATTTAGGCATTTCTTTAGTCCCCTTGTCTTAGAAACCTCATTTTCTCATTTTCTTTCTTTCCTGAGAATTCAGAATTTCTTTTTTTTTCAAGTAGTAGCTAACTAAATACTCAAAAAGCTACTGCACAGGCATCTTTGGTATTTATTTTTATCACCACTAAGTTGCTTCATACATATTTTTTTCCCTCAAACACTTATAATTTCTTTGTGTTGGGAACATTGCAAATCTTCTCTTTCAGCTATTTTAGAGTATTTTAAAATTTTTATTTTAAAGATGTGGGGTAAAATTCAGGGTTAGGTATACAAATGTTCATTTGCAGGTACCCTTGTTGATGAGGTGTGCCCCTCCCTCCCCTAGCAGTTTCCCTCAATTGCCAATCCCAACCCCCACCCCTGACAGTTTCCCACTATTGTCAATCCTTTTCTTACAGTATTATGATAATTGTTCAAGGTCTGCTTATGAGTGAGAACATATGGTACTCTGCTCTTTGTTTCTGGGATAGATCACTGAGTATACTCGACACTAAATCCATCCAAGTTGCTGTGAAGTTCATATGTTTGTCCTTCTTTATTGCTCATAATATTCCATTGTGGATATGTACCACATTTAAAAAAAATCCAGTCCAACTTCGATGAGCCGAAAGGTTGGCTCCATGTCTTTGCTATCGTGAATAGATCTGCAACAAACATGCGTGTGCAGGTGTCTATTTTGTAGAATGATTTGCGTTCCTCCGGGTATATTCCCAATAGGAAGATTGCTGGGTCATATGGAAGGTCAATTTCTAGTTTTTTCAGAAATCACCACACTGTATTCCAAAGTGGTTGCACTAGTTTGCATTCCCACCAGCAGTATAGAAGCGTTCCCTTTTCTCTGCATCCTCACCAGCATCTATTGTTATTTATTTTATTAATGATGGCCATTTTTACTGGGATTAGATGGTATATCAGTGTGGTTTTGATTTGCATTTCTCTGAGAATGAGTGAGGCTGAGCACTTTTTCATGTGTCTGTTGGCTGACCATATGTCTTCTTTTAAGAAGTGTTTACTCATGTCTTTTACTCACTATTTAATGGCCTGTTTGTTTTTTTCTTCCTGGCGCGTTTGAGATCTTTGTAGATCCTTGACATTAGGCCTCTGTCAGATATACAGTTGGCAAATATTTTTTCCCATTCTGTGAGCTTTCTCTCTGCTCACTTGATGGTTTCTTTTGCTTTGCAAAAGTTCGTCAGTTTGATGAGGTCCCACTTGTGTATCTTATTTCTTATGATATGGGCACTTAGGGTTTTGATCAGGAATTGGTTGCCAGTTCCAGTTTCCATAAGGGTGTCTCCTGCATTTTCTAAGATTCTTAAAGATTGAGGTTTTACGTTTAGGTCTTTGATACATTTAATTTTTGTGTATGGTGACAGGTAGGGGTCCTGTTTCAATCATCTGCATGTGATCAGGCAGTTTTCCCAGCACCATTTACTGAACAGGTTCTCTTCTCCCCAGGGGTAACATAAACTTTTTGCTCACCACTAGATTTTTGCCCTTTTTCTTTGTTCACACTTTTTGAGTGTTAAGTAAGATTTCTTGTAGTTTATAGTAGAGCAAGATATGGAGATGCTAAATAAAAAGAGATCATCAAGAACATTATGTTCTTTCAATAATCTACCAGTCTTATATTTCTAAGCTGTAGTTATTGAATGCTTATATTACCTGGTGTTTCTCTGTGCTATAATAAAAGATAAGATTCCATCACTTGTGGAAGGAGTACAAGTTTTCTGAAAGATAAATAGGAAACATCAATGGGTATAGGCAAGTTTTATTAACGTTTTAATAGCAACATGCTTAAGATGTTTAAGGATCATAGAGGAACAATGGAAAGGAGAGGTGTGTAAAATGAGAAGTAAGAAAACATTTCCAAGGACTGTAATTCTCAGTATAGATAAATTGGAATAAGCAGAAGTTAGTTATTTGGGAGTAAAAGAGTTGATTATAGGAGAAGGGTATAACACATATCAAGACACAGAGGTGAGACAAAGCAAAGCATGTTCTATAGACATGGCAATTTCTATGTGTGTGTGTTGGGAGAAACCATGGAATCTGTCTGGATTTGGAACATACTCATGTGGAGGGAGTTATTCTTTAACCATAAAGTTATGCATGCTAAGGAAACTATTTTTAACACGGAGTGATATAGTTCAATTTAAATTATAGGCAGACTATTACCTGAGAGCCTAGAATGAAGGCAGACCAGTTAAAAGGTTATTAAGAAAATTCAAACCCTTAATCCATACCTCTTTCCTTTCTGCCATTTCTAGCCGCACCCACTTTTCATGGTATTATTCTACAACACAGGAACCCAGGTGATCGTATTCCTGATAATCTGCTTCCCAGGAATGCAGGGCACACAGCGTTGGCTATCTATTGTCCTGGATCCTCTCCTGGTTTTGACCCTGGGGACAAGTTTGTGTTATTACTCACTATCTGGCAGATGGCACCTCTGCATGAGCCCATGTACAACCTGCTGGCCATACTCTCTGTGCTGGACATCATCCTCTGCCTCACAGTCATCCCTAAGGTCAGACCCTCTCTGAACTTTCTTTCAGGCACTCAGTCATTTTCTTTAAACAGTACCTTGTTTTGTTGCTGTAAATCCCCCCATCCTGAAGTACAATGCTTAATGAATCGCCACCATCACACCAGGTTTATCATAGCTCTCAGGTATGTCCCCTCTCATGCCCATGCCATTTAAAATTTTCATTATTTCCCTACCAAAAGGCCCTCTCTCAATGCCTGAGTTAGCAATATTCCAGGTTTCAAATTTCTTTTTATTTCTAGGGAGATTCTTCTTATCTCTGAGTTATCTATCTATTACATTCATGGACTTTATAATTTACTTTCTAAAATGAAAATGAATTTATGTTCATGTCACATACTGAGATAGAAAGCACTGTGGGAAGAGGTCTTTTATGTGTGTGAAGGGTTTAGAGGATTCCAAATATAAGCATTGGTCTTATTGCATTTGGTATTCCTGTGATAATAAGTCTTGTGATGGGAAGACGTGCCCGCTGGAGTTTGGGTAAGAACTGTAGAGCTTAGGAAGGAGCAGGGCTAAAAATAAAAAATTTTTTAAAGGAAAGATTAATCTCTAAATGTAAGGAAGGGGTATAAGTCATGTTCTGGCAATCGGAATACACATAGAAGGTATTGGAAATGAGGATGTTGTCTTGCCTAGGATTATGGGGCTGTAATTCGGGGATATGAATGGCTAAAATAATCTGAGGCTTTTTTCAAGGGTTGAGTATTCTAGAATGAGAACAATATACAGTGTTTTTGAGAACAATGATTTTGGCAGATTCTGCTCATCTTGATTCAACATGAAAACCATCAGCTTTGCAGGTTGCTTCCTGCAGATGTTCATCACGAATGCCTTCGTTCCCATGGAATCCTCCACCTTTCTAGTCATGGCCTATGACTGTTATGTGTCTATCTGACATCCACTGCGATACCCATCCATCATCACTGAACAATTTGTCATATATGCAGCTATCTTCATCGCCCTTTACAATCTGCTAGCCACACTGCCCACTCCAGTTCTGACTGAGAGGCTCAACTGCTGTGCCAGCAATGTGGTGAACTGTATCTGTGCCAACATTTCTGTAGCAAAGCTGTCCTGTGGAGATATTCACCTAAATAAGCTCTACCAGTTTGTGAGTGTTTGGTGCCTACTAGGTTCTGATCTGGTACTCATCTTGCTATCTTACTGTTTCATCCTGAGGGTTGTTATGCACCTGGTGGGTGCAGCCACCAAGACTTTGAGTACTTGTGGTTCCCATCTTATCTCATGCTTTTATTCTATACGCTGCTACTAGTCTTCATCTTCACAAACAAGACAGGAAAGAAGATACCTTCAGAGGTACCCATTCTTCTCAATGTCCTATATCACCTCACCCCACCAGCCCTCAGTCCCGTTGTTTATGGAGTATAAACCCAGGAAATCAAGCAGGGAATTTATCAGGCTACTCAAGTACCAGCACTGAGAGATGTAAATCAAAGCCTGGATATATTTTGATGGTTTCAGCTGAATGTTACAAGCAACACAATATGATATCTATGGGCTTAAACTTTTATGAACTACTGTCACAATATTTATCCTTCCTTGTCCATCTACAAATATGTGTTGAACCCACCTTTAAGCATATATTATTTTCTCCATTCTGACTGTCCCATCAAGAGTCTTCAATTATTCATTTATTAAATAAGTATTTAACACCTTCTATGTATTTATCAGTCTTTACATTCTAAGGGAGTCTCATATTTACTTCATAGGGCAGGGGTAGGGAAGCACTTTAAATAGAACATGGGGTATGTTCTATCTGTATCATAGGATCGGGGAAACTGGTGAAAACTTTCAACAGTCAGGGTAAAAAGTGGTAATGGCTCAGACTAAACTGGTAAGAGAAAATTGAGCCTATGGGTTACAAGATTTTCAGAGTCCAGATGCAGTGTATATAAGTTGGAAAGGATTGAAAGACAACACCAAAACTTTTTGCAAGGGCAGATGGAATAGGGAAATAGTCATTAATTCAAGAGCTAGTTTGGTCTGGGATTTTGATGTGTAAAGTTGTAAAAACCTATTCCAGGTAAGATTTAAAGACACAAAAATTATGACAAAATTGTTCCTTTTTGATAAACTGTTAACGTGTGCAGCCATTGCTTATCTTAATGCTAATATTTCTTATTACTCACTAATAAAAACTAATTAGAAACACTTCTCAGGATCTATTTATTTACTTATTTCATTTATTTTTTATTTTAAAGATGTAGGATATAATTCAGGATTAGGTACACAAGTGGTCACCATACAAGTAAAGTGGTCCCCACTTTGCCTGGTTTGAGATCAGTTGCCCTATTTATGTTGTGTCCCACCCACAACCCTGGCAGTATCCCGCTACTGCCAATCCCTTTCTTAAAGTATTATGGAAAATGTTCAGGGTCCACATTTCTCAGGATTTAAATATGGCTCGTCTTAAGGTCATCACTTCAGATCTTTAGGCCTGTTTGACATGCAGAAAATTAATAAAAAGAGTCTTCTGCTATTTTAATTTTTTCCTCTGCTTTCTAATATTTGTTATGCTGCCCTCTCATTGTTTTAGTGCAATGAAGTCATTGTTTACTCTGTAACTCCCTGGTTTTTTCCTCCCTATTTGTGGCAAAGCAGAAACAAACAAAATAAACTGTATTTCATAAGAATAAGTTTTATTGTGGTCATTTTTGAGTAGCAGAGTAACCTTTCTTCTTCCAGTTAATTTGCATTACTTATTCATTTTTCTGAGTTTTTTACTTGAGTGACTGAAGAAAATCCAAATTTACATCACATACCTTGAGTGGGATATAGCTATTATTCTTCTCTATTGCGTTTTCACATGCCATTGGGATTAATTTTTTTTAGCAAGCTACGAATTCTCCTCCCACATTAAAACAATCACATGTAGATAAAGCAATGCAGAATTTTTGTTTTTGTTTTTCTTCGCCTTTTCTTTTTCTTAATGGAGTCAGGATCTCACTCTGTTGTCCAGGCTGGAGTGCAGTGGCATGATCATGGCTCAATACAACCTTGACCTTGTAGGCTAAGGCAACTCTTTCAACCTTCTGAGTAGCCTCCTGAATAGCTGGGACTACAGGCATGTGTCACCACTCCTGACTAAATTTTTTTTTCTTTGTAGAGATGAGATCTATGTTGTCCAGGCTGACTTAAAACTCCTGGGCTATGAATTATAAATTCATATACAATCCTTCCACCTTGGCCTCCCAAAGTGCTAGGATTATAAGGTATGAGCCATCATGCCCAACCAAGTTTTCTTTTTTTGCAATTTTATTTCTATTTTTAAACATATTTTTCATTTTAATATTGTGGGGTACAGTTAAGGGTTAGAATACAAATATGCATCGTTCAGGTACTTTTTTTGATAAGGGGTGTCCCCCTGTCCCCAGACAGATATTGACTACCGTTAATCCCACCTCCCTTCCCCTCCCTGCCCCCTCCATAGTTTCTGGCCACTGTCAATCCTTTTCTTATAGTATTACGATAGGTGTTCAAGGTCCACTTATGAGTGAGAACATGTGATACTCAGATCTTTGTTTCTGTGAGAGGTCACTCAGTATTATAAACTCTAGTTCCATCCAGCTTGCTGCGAAGTTCATGACTTTTTTCTTTTTTATGGCTGCATAGTATTCCATCGTGCATATGTACCACATTTTAAAAATCCAATCCTCTTTTGATGGACAGCATAGTGGTTCCAGATTCGTGCTATTGTGAACAATGCTGCAATAAACATATGTGTGCAGTATCTTTTTTTAAGAGTGATTTGAGTTCTTCAGGGTATATTCCCAGTAGGGGATTGCGGGGTCATATGGGAGGTCGATATTTAGAGCTTTTAGGAATCGCCACACTGCTTTCCACAGAGGTTGCACTAGTTTACATTCCCACAAGCAGTGTAGAAGTGCTCCCTTTTCACCACATCCTGTCCAGCATCTGTTATTTTTTGAGTTCTTGATAATGGCCATTCTGACTGGAGTTAGGTGGTATCTCACTTAATTTGCATCTCCTTGATGAGTAGTGAGGTTGAACATTTCTTCATGTGTCTTTTGGCCGCTCGTATGTCTTCTTTTGAGAAGTGTCTGTTCATATCTTTTGCCCACTTTGTAATGGGGTTGCTTGGTTTTTTCTTTTCAGCACTCTTGAGTTCCTTGTAGATCTAAGATGTTAGGCCTTTGTCAGACATGGAGTTGGCAAATACTTTTTCCCAGTCTGTAGGCTGTCTCCCTGCGCTCTTGATGGTTTCTTTGGCTTTGCAGAAGCTTGTCAGTTTAATGAGGTCCCACTTGTCTTTCTTATCTCTTATGCCCCATGTGTTTTGGGTTTTGTTCAGGAATTGGGTGCCAGTTCCAATTTCCATAAGGGTGTGTCCTGTATTTTCTAAGGTTCTTACGGTTTGAGGTTTTACATTTAGGTCTCTGATCCATTTAGAGTTAATTTTTGTGTATAGGGATAGATAGGGGTTTTGTTTGAATCTTCTGCATGTGGTCAGTCAGTTTCCAATAATATAAAACAATTTCAAAATTGTTTTAGTGCAAATGAATATCTTATGATAAATTCTTCAGTCTGGTGACCCATCTCAATCTAAATTTCTTTGTGCCAGTTTATAGAAAAGTCTTGCTCTAAGGTTAGTTGATGTGCATCACCATTAGAACTTACGATTTTTATAACATTGATGGAAAGATGCTGGAAAATATTATTTGGAAGTAATCATCTGTTTATAATACTGATGGCTTACATTGACTTAAGAAATAGATTTCATTTTTATTTTGAAAGTCCTTTTCAGTGATATTTAGTTATAAATATGTTCAATTAAGCCTTTCTTTGAAATATAGTAGCCCCCCTTTATTCATGGGAGATATGTTCCAAGACTCACAGTGGATGCCTGAAACCACTGAAAGTACTGAACCCTATATAGACTGCTTTTTTCCTACATACCACTTATTATCCTATATACTACTACATCATGTATACCTATGATAGAGTTTGATTTATAAATAAGGCACAAAAAGGATTAACAACAATAATGAATAACAAGAAAAAACAATTGCCACAATATGATATCATTAATACTCTTGCACTTTGGGTCATTATTAAGTAAAATAAGGGTTACCTGAAGACAAGCTCTGCAATATTATGATGGTTGATTTGACAATTGAGACAGCTACTAAATGACTAAGGGGGGACTAAGTGACTACAGGTGATTAACATATACAGTGTGGATATGCTGGACAAAGAGATGGTTCCCAGGCGGGACAGAGTGGGGCAGTGTGAGATTGCATCATGTTATTAAGAATGGCAAGCAAGTTAAAGCTTGTAAGTAGTTTATTTCTGATTTTTTTATTTGATGTCTTCAGACCACAGTTGGCCATGGGTAACAGAAATTGTAGAGAGTAAAACTGCATATAACTGTCATAATATTTGCAAGACTGAGGTTTTTGTTGGTTATACTGGTCTATATAAAATAAATGGTATATTGTGTGAACAGAATTTAGACTTAATTTTAGCTGTAGTTATTACTAATTTCACTAATCATTATTACTAAAGAGACGTAAATGCATTTTCATTTTCAAGTAGATGCTAATTAGGAGTCCAGCAGCTATGAAATCAAAGGCCACAGAAAAAAGTTCATAACTGATTTCTTTTCCTTATCAGGGGTGGATTAAAGAAATAGACAAAGCATGGCAGCTTGTATCTCAATATATCAGTACTACATCACTTCATCTCAAGCTAAATGTTCCAGACTTTGAGAGCTGTTCTTATTGTGGACTTAAAGGCATTTTTATCTTGGAGTCAGAAGGCAAGAATGTGTGATTTGGGGTTGAGTGGGACTTTCTCTGAATGGAATTGATATTTCTCTCATCAGTAATCATGGTAATGTGTCAGTCCTAAAGACAAGATGAAGACTCAGATAGCATTTCAGAGGGAAATGCTTTGCTTGTTTATTGAGGGCATATAAAACTATTGAGCCCAGAAGAAAATATACACAAAGTCCTGTTATCAATAAAGATCATAAGTTTGTTCTGGGTATATAAGTAGTCTTTCAGGAAAACTTGGTTCTGCGAACAAAATAAAAAAATGTAGTATCTGGAATATCCCCCCCCCGTTACAATATTCACTTTTCCTACTCAGTGTCAGCCCCCGTTGAGAACATATGGAAAGTGTCCACTCCTATGCTTGAAAAGAAGTGTGGAGAGTCTCAGTAGTGTGAATGATGCGCTTGTCAGACAGTAAGTGGCTTCATGGACACTTAGAACTAGAAATACCCTCTAAAACAATTAGCTTCCTGCCTTCATATAACAGATGAGGATTCCAAAACTAAGTGTGGCTACTGATTTGTTTCCAGTCACACACTTCATTTGTTTAAGACCTAGAACGCAGAGCTTCTCCTCACTGTCTCAGTCTTTGTCTCTCTCTTTAAGTCATTTACTGCACTTATGTGCACCTCATTTATTTCCACTTCTTTCTATGTAGAAGAAAGCATTTCCTCCACAGTCTTAGGGTCCAGATTCGTTTATATTCTGCCTAGATACCATATGAGTTTATCAGTGACTACAAATATGTTCTCTGTGCTTCTCTACCCTCCAAGTTCTAAGTTCCTAAACCAAAGCAAAACTGCCTAGAAAATTTTTGTTCAATTATTATTATTTTTTTAAAGATGTGGGATACAAGTCATGATTAGGTACATAAGTGACCTACATACAAGTTAAGTTTGGGCTTTCCACTGATGCTCTCTTCTCCTGATTTGTCCAATTATTAATAGGCCTTAGAATAGTTCAGTGTCATTACTGGTGCATCTTTTGATATTGTGCCATATTAGTACATCAAAGCAGAGCTGTGTAAACAGATACCAACAGTCATTGTGAATCCCAAAGGTAAAGTTTCAAATACAGACAGTGGTGTGAAGACATTAAAAAAAAAGACTTTTCATATGAACACTCCTTTTTCTAAACCCAGTGCATCTTGTTGCTCTACTTGTAGTACTTGCTAGAGCTCTACCCATTTAAGGTTTGTGGCTGACAAGAAGACAGAGACTTTGCTAACAAGGAGAAGAGGAGAAGAAAGGTGCTGACCTGGTTGGAGGTAAATAAAGAATTACTTAAGGACTCCACCACTTTCCATCATCCTGGGCTATGGTATTTTTATGACCACATTATGCAACTAGGTTAATAACAGTAACAATATCAATAATAACAAGCTACAACCAAGGTCATTAATATTTGCAGTTATACAGTTCAAAAACTTAAGTGTACAAAGATAATGACTATGGCATTAGTGTGATTTATTTTTCCACTATAGAATTAATCCTTTGACTCCTCATATTTTTAGACAAAATAAAATCATAAAACTTGGAAAAGACATTTTAAAAAAATCACAGAATTGCCAGATTGTTCATTTTAGAGAGGGTATTGAGGCTTGAAGAAATTCATGCAGAATTAAACTTACTTTTCTCTTTAAAATTATGTTTATGAGTTATCAGTTTTATGAGTTACCAATTTATGAGTTACCAATTTCCCATTAGCTTATTAATTAGTCATCTTATCCTAGGACTGCAGAGATCCAATTGCCCTTATTACCACCCTTTCTTCAATAAGTTTTGGATTCTGTGCTTGATTTCCTGGTTTCTCACCCCCAAAACAATAAGGTTAAGAGCTGCAGGAATGACATTATAGAGGGCATTTTATTTGATGTTAGAAATTTTTACACTGTTGAATCATTTACATTTAGTTATTTTACTTTAGAGACTTGGAAGTTTATTTTGGCAAACCATAAATTACATGCTAATCAGATTGCTACTATCAAGTTTTGTTTTTATTATTTTTAGGGTGGATATAAAATAGTCTTTCCTCCAGTGCTACCTAAGTACCTCTACAGATAAATGGTCACTTCAGCTATTCTATTGAATGCTCTGGTAATTAACATGATTTCTTCACTCTGACTGTTCAGTGTTCAAATATTGATGTATTCTGGCCCTGTGTATATTCTTAGAATTGTTCAAAGTTCCCATTAATGGCTCTATTTTTGTTATTTCTAAGTACGCTTTCTTGAGTTTGTTCAGCTTTATTGCAATTTCATTTAGTTTTAGCCCTTGCATGTCTTGATTTTTATTCATTCTAACAATTCTCTGATCTCCATCTGGGTACTGTCATTCCCTGGTAGCCATTGTGTGCCCCAATAGCTGTCTTTCCAGTAATGACTCTTTGCTGGGGCTCTGATAAATACCAGCAGTTCTTCATTGATTTATCTTCATTTGTAGCAGTTCTCTAAATCTTTTTCTTTAATCCCATTGTTCAGTGGAAAATGGAGAGGCAGTCATTTCTGATATATGCTCTACCTTCTGTTCTTCCTTGAGCCAGGGTTCTGGGTTTGTTCACTTATGAAGTAGCACTGGGGGAGTGGTAGGGTATGGCTTTACAATTTTGAGCAATTACCAGGTGATTGGGGGGGTGTTGCAAGGATTCAGAGCCTATTGGTAGGTCATAATGTTTGCTATCTGTTGAATGGGCCAACTGGGACTCAATCTCCATCTCTGCACAATATGACCCTACAGTGGGTATGCTTGCATAGCCCTTGAGTCCAAGACAGCATATAAGAGGGAAAAGAGAGGGGAAAAGGAGAGAAAAAAGGGAAAGAAAGACAAGTGAGAAAACAAAGAAATAAAAAAAGAGAATGAACAAATACTGAGAAATAGAAGAGGGAAAGAAATAGAAAACCAACGAACAAACAAAGCAACCAAATGAGATAATCAATCAAACAAACCAATACCATTCACTCAAAAAAAAAAAAAGAAAAAGAAAAAGAAAAAAGAAAAAGGTTGATAAAGAGTCCTTAGTTTTAGTATGTCTCTTTGAGAATGGGAGTTCCCTCTTGTAATAGGTTCTATAACTGCAGGTCTGTTACTGCAGGTACTCTCTACCTTATTGGAACTTAAGATGTTAGAATCTTTTCCCCCTGCTGCCTGAAATTGGTAGCCAGTGCACTCTCATGTGAAGGTAGGGGTTGAAATAACTGGACACAGCATATCTTGAAGATTATGCAAAAGGAAATATATAAATAACAGAATTATGCAAATTATGCAAAAGGAAATATATAAATAAGTACTTTATCAATGACAAAGAATTTTTAAATTTATCACTGATATAAAACAACGTGTCCCTGGTCTTAGGTTTGGGACCCTACTCTTTTCCTAGGCTCTACTGTGTGCAGCCAGATATACTGATGATCTAGCAATGGTTTCAGCTTTTACTCATATGGCATTTAATCTGGAAACGCTACAGTAATAAGTTAATTATTTGGTAGATATTTTGGAAAGTGGAGGTCTTATTATTGAGTCATCATTTCTACTCAAATAATTTGTGATATATTTTCTCTGGATTGTTCTTCTTTCTGATAAGGGCCTCCTGTTTTTCAGCTGCAATCTCTTCTGTATGTTTTCCGTGTATAGGATTCTGTTCCTGCTTTGGCTCAAACATGAATTCCTATCACAATATTCTTCCTACATTTTCAACGATTCTCCTGTATTTGGGTCCCAACTTTCTGTCATATGGCTTTAGAGTTCTATCATATTTACTTTAGATTTTCCGTGGTTATGCACTTTCTATTTATTGACAATTTCCCACTGCTTTTTCTTATTCCAGTATCAGAAGATTTGTAGTAGTATGTTTTATGTAATTATGTATAATTTTATGCATTATGTTTGTAGTTGGTTTATTATATATTCTACTTGATACATATCAATGTCCTCAAATACTATAATGACTTGCTTCTTTCACAATCTAATTTCTAATGAATCAAATCTAATCACATCATCTAAATTACTTTTCTTAACCCCTCTGAAATCATTCTTTAACTCACTTTCTTGTACTGTTTCCTTCATAGCACTTATCATTTCTGAAATTACCTTAATTTTTGGATTACTTGTTCATTTCTTATTCCCCACCAGAACATTAATGTGGACTCTGCCCATCTTACTGATTACTATAAACCCACCACTATATTATGTGCAGCTATAAGAAGGACAAAATTATGGACTTTGCACCAACTTGGATGAATTTAGAGTTCATCAGTGATCCGTGATAGAGTCACTCAGTGATCTATCACAGAAACAAAGAACTGAGTATCACATGTTCTCACTCATAAGTGGATCCTGAACATTTATCATGATACTACATGAAAGGTATTGGCAGTAGTGGATCACTGCCAGGGTAGGGAGGGAGGAGGGAACATTACATCAATAAGGATTCCTGATCCATAACCAAACGAAGTGAGGACCAATGGGAGGCCCAAACTTCACCTGTATGATGACCACGTATGTTCCTAACCCTGAATTGTACTCCACCTCTTTAAAATTAAAAAAATTACCTGCATTAGGTATAAATGCATAGGTAATAAATGACTATAGGATTAAATGTTGGCTGTAAGGGCCTCTGCCCTTCTCTGTGTGCATTGCTCTTCTCACTCAATGTCCAGCATCAGCTGGGTCTGCCCCCTCAAGTATTTGCCTTGCTTATTCTGGATACAGGAAAAAGGACCCAATATGAGTAATATGGGGTCAAATGCAAGAAATCACCAACATAATCTGAATTTGAACATTGTATGGACAATAGTTATTTGGTTTGAAAAGGCAGGTTTCTCACTTATTCATTTCATTGTGTAATAAATTATAATAATTTATTAGATTTTTATGCAAAATGTATTTTATAAGATAGTACAGCATAAAATAGTTTCAAATATTCATACGTGTGTGTTTAAATAATGTAAAGAAACATTTCAGGAATTGCCAATTATGTTTTTTATCATCTACTTTTTGATAAACCATTGACATGAACGTTCATATCTATTTATGATTCTAATGTTGATATTAATTTCTTGTCATAAGTAATAACTTTATTTCCATTTCTCCTTAAATTCTTAAGATTACATATAGTTCTTCTCCAACTCTATCACTGAAGGATTTCAGGACTATATGTTGTAAAAAGTCAGTTAATGAAACATCGCTTTTAACAAAATCTTCTCGCACTGGTCTCTAAGATTTGGCACTCATATCATCCAGCACTGTAAGACAAAAGGCCCTCGTTCTTTTCTTCTTTAAAACCCTGGTTTTCAGCAGGGCTCAGTGGCTCAGCCTGTAATCAGACGCTTTGGGGGCTGAGGTGAGTGGATTGCCTGAGTCCATGTGTTCAAGACCCGCCTGGGAAACTTGGCGAGATCTCATCTCTACAATAAATCAAAAAATTAGCCAGGCATGGTAGCGCGTGCCTGTAGTTCCAGTTACTTGGAAGGCTGAGGCGGAAGGATCGCCGGAGCCCAGCAGGTCGAGGCTGCAGTAGCCGGGAGCGGTTACTGCACTCCAGTCTGGGCGACAGAGTGAGACTTCAACTCAAAAAAAAAAAAAAAAAAACATAAAAAAAAGAAAAATTGCAGCCAAGATAAAGGAATATGAGAATAAATATATTATATTATGGATATAACTTGCATTCCAAAAAGGATACATTTTTACAATTAACCTTATGTCCTACCACATCTGCCTTTTAAAGAAAAATGTCTAGAGCAGCACTGATTAATACAGTAGGTACTGCTTACAAGTTGCTAGTGAGTTTTTGTAATGTGGGTAGTTTGAATTGAGACATGCTTTAAGTGTAAAACAAACTGTATTTCAGAGACTTACTACAAAAAGAATGAACAATATCCCGTTAATGATTCCCGTTATGTTTATTATATGCAAAAAATTATAATATTTTGAAAATATTGGATTAAGTAAATTATATTATTAAAATTAATCTCACTTGTTTCTACTTTTTAAATGTGTCTACTAAAATGTTTAATATGTGACTCATGTTGAACAGTACTTTTCTAGAGGAAATTCTTATTAGTATCAATTGTTTTAGTGGAATAAAAACATTGTTAATTTGTTCACCTCATTCTCAAATACATATATGCCATAAATATCTAAAGGTTATAAATAAATGAAAGAAAGCAGAGTTTTCTACTATATATTTCTAAAATATAAAGATCTATTTTGGAAGACAAGATTTATGCAAAAACTTTATCAGTCTCAGGAAATATGTATTCTGAATTTTCCAGTGTAGTCCTTATCTTGCATCCAATATTATTTTCTAACATCTTATTGTAGACATCTTGATTTGTCATACAAACAATGTAATCTTGGAAAACTCTCCCATTAGTATTGTTATGCACATTTTAAGTCAAGCCACTTTTCTCTTGTTGAAAAGTTTGAGAGAATGAGATTTTAGGGAGTTCTATTTTGAGTAATAAAGAAAAAGATGTACATAGTTGGATCTTAAAATATATATTTTTTTTACTTTTAAGAAATTCCTAATTAAAATGTTGATTATATGCTTTCAAATTTGCATGTTAGGTGTGAGTATATGTTTATTTTTCAAGAGTAGATTACAGAATACCCAAGAGCAAATACATTAAAAGCTAATTTATTGTTTTTTCAATGCAAGTTGAAGAAGAAAAAATAAGTGGATAGAGCTTTGTTTTGACGAATATAAACTTGAGTAGGCCAGGGTTTAATCCTAGGTGCTTTCAGTTAAGACTTAAAGATCTAGACTTTGAGGACCGTCTTGTTATTAGACTCTTGAAAGATTTCTTTTGTTCACAATCAAAAGAAAGTAACATACACTTATACCTTGCTAATGAAGCACACAATCTTGTATTTAGAAAGAATACCCTAAAACTAATTGTTCACTATTCTCAGGTATTTGATGAGTAATGTGAAACAGTGAGATTATCTGATTTCTTCCCAGGCAGGAATTCAACTTTTTAAAATGTGTGTGTGATTGTGCAAGGCCTTCTCTTCTATTTTTAATTTTTTAAATTTTAGATTCACTGTGTACACATACGTATTCATTACATGGACATATTGTGTAGTGGTGGAACTGGGTCTCAGGTGAAGGCCATCTCTTTATTCAATGTTTTCTAACATTGCCAAGTGTCTTACCATCCATACATGCATCTTTTATCATTTCTCACTGCACTCCAGACTACCCACATGTTTGTATTCTTCCTAACGAACTCTGAGCTCAAATCAACAACACTGTTCTGTTGTGTTCTATTCTAATCTAGCTTCTTAGTAGCTAACAGAATTAATAAGACTGTGTGTGATTAGGAACTGTTCAATTAATAAAAATAAGAATAAAACACTTCATACACTGCATAATCCATAAATACCTGCAGTTGTTTTTAAGAATGTAAAATTATTGACATATAAAACATTGCATATTCAGGAACATATATTTCTCTTTTTAGAACTTGATTTAAGGAATGTTACTGCTCTGGACAAGATAAGGTTATAAGGATAACAAGAAAGAAGAAATGGTCAAGGATATGTATGAGAAAAGAGTGAAAGAAAAACAAAATAAAACTGAGTTTTAGAAAAGAATACACAATATCTAGTTTACTCAGTTTGAGATTATAACTCATAGGTATGAGTTTCAGTTCATTCACCCATTAACTGATTAAGATACTACCCTATTTTAAAAATTCAGAATTTAGTTGCCCCTATTACAACCCTTTCTTCAATAATCTTTGGATTCCCTGCTTAATCTCTTGGGTTCTCACTCCATAAACAATGGGATTAAGGGCTGCAGGGATTACATGGTGGAGAATATTTAGCAAGACTGGCACATCAGGAGATACCTTCTTCTTAGTCACATGCGTGAGGACAAAAACCAGAAGGATGGTGCTGAAGAAGAGAATAAGGATGAAGTGGGAGCCACATGTGCTTAGGGCCTTGGTCACAGCACTCTCTGCCTTGAGTCTCATCACAGCTCGCAGTATGAGAGTGTAGGAGAGGAAGATGAGGATGAGATCAGATCCTAGTAAAGTCCAGCCTCCAGCAAATTGGTAGAGGCGATTGATAATGACATTGTCACAGGAGAGCCTGGAGACAGACATGTTGGCACAGATGCAGTTCTCAATGACATTTTTCCCACAATAATAAAGTCGTGCTGAGAGAATGGGGATGGGCATAGTCATAAAGACATTCCTTGCCAAAATAAAAATGGCAGCCTTGACTATAAATTTGTCAGTGATGATTGATGGATACCTCAGTGGGTGGCAGATAGCTATATAACGATCATAGGCCATGACCATAAATGTGCAGGATTCCATGGCTAGAAAGCAATTCATGATGTACATCTGGAGAAAGCAGGCAGTGAAGTTGATGGTCCGGAGGTCAAACCAGAAGATGGCCAGAACCTTGGGAATGACAGTGAGGCAGAGCACAATATCTAGCAGGGAGAGAAGGCTGAGCAGGTAGTACATGGGCTCATGCAGAGAGGCCTCCAGCCAGATGGTAATGAGGAGGGTAGCATTGGCCCCCAGGGCCAAGAGGAAGAGGAGACTGAGGGGCAGGGACAACCAGTGCTGCCAGCTGGTGGATCTGACAAAACAATTCAAGAGAAAGTCTGAAACTTCAATAGAGAGGGTGTCATTTTGGTGTGCTGTCATATTTTGCCACATATTTTTACAAGTTTTTCTTAGAAATCTGTAAAATTAGAATTAAGAATTAGCTGCTGACTCTAGAAACATATACATACATTAGATACATGAAGATAGCACAGTTTGTTTTACCTAGGTACAACTTGTGGTTTCTAGCAGGTTATCTAGAGTCAAGTGAATGCATCTGTTTACCCTCAGTGCCATGTTACTGGGGTATTCCTATCACTTCAAATAGTGCAGAGAACTGAGGAAATATGGTTTATCCATACATGTTTGATATGTCCAATGTTTATTTTCAATAGAATTACTATGTTTTTACGGAAACTAAAAAGGATAAAGCTTCTTGGGAAACTACTTTTTTGACAGATGAGACTCTGAATATGTTCTCCTAAGTTTCTTCTTTATTTCCTTTTTAGTGTACACATAGACTACCACATCTACAATTTACCTATTTCAATATGCCCAACTAACTAGTGGTACCTGACACAAAAAAAGACCCAGATAAATGTTACCAGTCACCATGTCATTATTCTTCTAACCTTTCAGATGTATTTATTTTGCTTAATCAGAGATTTTTATTTATTATGCACTGAAAGTAAAGTTAATTAGTTCCATTTTGTCTAAAAATTCATCTTTATAAGACAAACAGACTCTCTTAAATAATTGCTTTATTTCTCTATTTCTTAGAACTTCAAAGTTTTAGAATTTCAAATTTTGGGAAGAAACAGTTTAAAAAGGAGAGTGGGAAATTTCACATAGCTATGAGGGAGCAATGAATGCTTGCCACTGAACAAGATGAAAAGTTGGTTCTTTTGATTGTAAGAGTGTGGGGGTGATAAAATCTACTTTTAAAGTTCTTTTACCTTTTTTCCATTACCTTTTTCCCTCTTGAATATAATAATGCAAGTACACATTGCCCTCCCTCCAGACAGTAGTTCAACTTTGTCATTATTCTCTTACCATTTAACCCGTTTCCCTGGCATACTCTTATATATTAGAATCACAAAATTAATAGGGCACTGTCTTTGCTCTCAAGAAAATAAAACTATAACTATTCTGGCAGATGATAAGAACAAATTATATTGGCATGACAAGATTATGCACAAATTATTATGAAAATGCAGGGTAGGGGAGATTAGCTGTGACATGGGGGATAAGGAGAAAAGGTATTTTAAATAGAATAATGTGATGCCTCCATTTACATTAAAGGTGAAAGATTCTAAGATTCTTTTCCCCCTTATTTGTGAAAGAGAGCACAAAGGACACTTGGTACTTATGCTGGCAAAGTCAGTTGGTCAGTTGTTCAGTCAGTGAAGCTCTTCAGGTTTTTTCAGGATCCTTCACATCATGCAATCTATTGTACCTAAATCTGTGTACTGGAACAGAGATTTTTCTGTTGAGGTATCATTTTGTGGGTTTAGAATTTTTTTAAATCAAGAACTACCCTGTATCTTTTTCATCAGTTTCACTCGCAAAACAAAATTTTATAGTTATTTTTGGAATCTTTACTAATTGCTGGGAACTGTGCTTAATGTTGTAGAATTTTATCCCATTTAATCATTCACTATCCTGTGAAATATGTTTTATTATCACCACCTACAAACAAGGAAATTGACATTTCAAAGTCCAGGTTCTTATCCACCCATATCATATTATTCTAATCCAAATCCTGCCTAATACTGAAGGTAAACTTGAATTAATTTCTAGGACTCTTCCAGACCTAAGAAATAATTCTATGACATGTACTTGCCCCATTAGTCCTATAAAAAGGAAATAAAACTTCACCTATAATACAATTAATCATTTAAGAAATCTGTCAGAGCAGAACATTTTGGAGTGGAGGTAAAGAAAAAAGTTATCATAAATCTGTGAGTTCTAAACTGTAGGATATTTTCATACTGATAGAAAGATTTTTTTTAGAAGAGGTTCAACTAGTATTTTTGTTTATCTTTTCTATTCCCCAAATGCAATTCCAGTCCTTGCTCCATTGGCTCCTTTCACTCTCCTTATCAGAAAAACCCTGTCAGTAACTGAGGTTGCTCTCAGTGGTGGGGGTATAGGCATTCCTTCCTAGGACTCCTTTGTGGTGCTCTGATTCCCTAAGCAGACCCTTCCACCTGATATGTAGAGGAGATCTGGATATTCCTCCAATTCCTTTTCTCTTACTAATAATAGAGTGTATTGGCAATGACTTTGGCAAATTCAAAATGAATTTTAGACATATTGTGTTATTTGTGACTCACAATACTCTGAAGTAGGTAAGATAAGTTGACAATTGTAAACATTTCTTTCACATGGGCAAATTAAAATGTCTTCCCCATATTCTAAGTGGCAGGGTTTAAATGTAGAGCAAATAAAAGTCTAAGTGACTGCTTCATGTGCAAGGCCACTGAAAACATGAATATACCTGTGTTCTGTGTTCCCCTTGTGATCTACAAATGCTTATATTACTTGGCATTTAAACAATGTTTTTAAGTTTTTCTTCCACACTCCCACTCTCTATGCACACACAATCCTATGGGCACAATCCTTCCAGCTGTCTGAAAGATTGTTCTTTTCCCTCCTCTTGCAACTCTGACTCCTGCTTCCCACTGCTCACAGGGTACAATTCAGTCTTTAGCCCACTTTTGTTTTGTGCCTCTTGTTGTTTTCCTGGATTTGACTCCCATGAGACAACCTCTTCCAAATTCTGTCATTTTCATAGCCATGCTTGTAGTTTACTTTTCTATTTTATAACTCCATACCCTCTGCCTTCCAATCTCATTTTCTCTTGTCAAGTACTTTTGCATTGTGTCTTGATGGAGAGGCCCACTGAGAATGAGACATACTGGAATTGAAGGATGTTCTAAAGATAATAACATAGAATATAACTTTCATCTTAGAGTTGGTGACCAAAAAACTTTCATGCCCTGAACGCTACATTTATTGATTACTGCCTTTTCTTCTCTTTCCTTTGAGTGCATTAACTTGTAAGTTTGGGACTAAAACTCATAGGACTTGCTAAGTCCATAACATGTCACAATTGACCCAACCTTGCTAACTTTGCTTGTATCCATAGTATGTGCAACTTCAGGCTGTCTAATTCCACATATGCCCTTTAAGTATTACCTTCCTCATTCAATTTTTGTCAAATATTCTTTGCTCATCACATCCTATGAACCTAGACTCTTCAAAATGTAATATTAAAAAAATCATATTTTCAAATCTCACCATCTCCAAGATGCTTTTCTTCTCCAGGGATCATAAGGTTTCCTAGAAAGAATTAAATGTTCTGTGCTTGAAAGTGGAAAGAATCTTGAAATGATCTTTGGAGGGTAGAGTCAAATGGAAAATTTGGAGATTCAGGCGAGAATGTCCATGGAGAAAACTTGAAGAAAAAGTGTGTGTGTGTGTGTGTGTGTGTGTGTGTGTGTGTGTGTGTTCTCCTGAGGAGTTTGGGAATAATTATTTTAATTACTAGAATTAAATTTCTGAGGATTATATAGGAGGATTACTTTATCTCTTTTCCTCACTCATTTACTCTTCCTTTTCTGTCTCCTTTCTCTGGAATGATCTTGCGTATTGTTCAATCATAATTTATTTAAAAACCATTGAATAATCTACTCAGGCCTAGAAATAAAGTATCTGCCTATATATTTTCTCTCTTTTGTCTCTCCTTTTCAACCTTGCTTTGCAATTATAACTTGTTAATGGCAGCACTAGGGCTGAAGATCTGGAGCTAAGGGTTTCTAGTTACAGTCAGGGACAGGATAAGGAAGACCAAGAAGTTAAAGGTCAAAGACTAAAGCAGAGATCTTCGTCTTAAGCCTTTCCGCAGGCTGCAGCATAGGCCCACAGAAAAGTCCGAAGAGGCCCTGCTTTAAAAAATGAAATGATTTAGGGATCACCTAACATCATGAAACTCAGACACAGCTGTAAGATATCTCTCTCTCCCAGGAGTAGCTTATTGAACGTATCCAGTTACAAATAGTTTGTTGCTCTTCCGGGCATAGGTTTTTTGTTGTTGTTGTTGTTTTATTTTGTTTTTTTAGAAATCTGTTGAGCTGCTTTCTGAATCTTATTGACTCTCAAGCGTGTCTTTGTTCCTAAACTCAGAAGTTAAAGAAATTATAATTAACTCCTACTCTATAACTCAAGATTTGTAGGCAGAATCTTGGTTCTAATGCCCATAAATTCCTATATTCATAGTTGAAAACATTCAAATGATCTTAACTGGACACCAGTTCTCCTACCATTTGTTAACTCCTGTAGACAAACTCCAGTTTTTCTGGTATTATCAACTACACAGAGGAGGAGAAGAGAGAATGTCTCTGAACACAGGCTCTTGTATATGTTTCCTAAGATAGGATACAGTTTCTACTTCTCCTTTTTACATACTACTTCCTCAGTACTGACTCGGGAATGAAAAGGAGTACAGATTGGGTGCCAGGTGTCCAGTCTTCTGGCTAATGTTGAAACAACCCACCACCAGCACCCTCTACCCAGACTCACTTACAAAGAATTTGAAGCATGAGGTCTGGCTCTAGTGATATTGGAGCTCTATTTAACTGCAGAATTATCTGGGACATTTATAACTCTAGTGCCTCAGGAAACCTGCCTCCTAAGAACTATTCAATTCCTTGGGGACCAAAGGACTCTCCTGGGACACGTAGGCAGTCAAATGGGATAATTAAATGATTTTCTTTCTTTCAGGAATGAAAGACTTTTGACAATCCAGTCTTACATTAACTGTGTCTTCTATAAGTGGTAGTAAGTTCCCTGGGTATAGGGATCCTACATACACATCTATATGTGTTCATAATTATCTGCCTATGCACACACAGCACCTTCCATGGATCCAATAAACTAACCTAGAAATTCTTGTGGACTTCCTGCTTGTTATTCTTGATAGGTACTGTTCAAATCATGCTGCTGAATGGATTGGTGTTAATTTATAATTGTGACAATAAGAGTACAAGAGAAAATTGAACAAAATGTTACTGAGAAAATGCATTGTATTTTTCAGAGAGGAATGTCCTATAATAATTTTTGCTGCAGTGAGAGATTTAAAAACTGGATTTATATATACCTGGATATTAGCTAGAAAACATGATTTTTTCCCCTATATTTATCTTATTTTTATTTTTTGAGTTAGAATCTCACTCTGTCGCCCAGGCTGGAGTGCAGTGGCATGCTCATGGCCATCGCAGCCTCAGTCTACTGGGTTCAGGTAATCTTTCCGCCTCAGTCTTCCTGGTAGCTAAAACTGCAGGCATGTGCCACCACGCCCAGCTAATTTTTTGATTTTATCATAGAGATGAGGTCTTACCATGTTGCTCAGGCTGCTCTTGAACCCCTGAGCTCAGGCAACCCTCTTGCCTCCACCTTTTATTTTTAATTTTCGTTTTGAACCTCATGTGAATTCACACCCACAATGTAATGAGAACAAGCATCAGGTTTTACATGCCCTTCTTTTGCTTTATTTCTCTCGGCATATTCCAGCATTTCTCCTCTTTCACTTCCTTTTAGAAAAGTGAAAACTCTAATGTACTTAAAATATATCTTTCTAATCAGTCTTCAGCATGCTTATCCGATTTATGTTCATTTATACAAACTAAATATGTATAAATGTTGTTGAGTTATAAATATGATATTATCTTTATTTTCAATAAACACTGTATTTTAAAAATCTTTACATTTTGCTTTATGTGAGTAGACTTAATTATTTTGTACTGCTGCTCACTCCTGAGGAAAAACCCTCTGAGAATTCTATCCAATGCCTTTTGAATTATGATGTGTTCCTTTTTGGATCATAGGAACAGATACTATTTTAGGTCCTGTTCTTTCAAATTCTTTACAGTGCCTTTCTCTCTTCCCCCACCTCAAGTAGTCTCCTCACTTGAATACATTCATAACTTGAGAAAAATCTGCTGTAGATTTCCAGGCTTCTCTCTATTTGCAGCTCTCTCTTTTCCAGTATTCCATCCTGTGACTTTAGCTGCTTTGGTCTTTTGCCTCTTCCAACTATAACTCCTCAACTCGAGGACTCCACAGAGCTCTACTTGGCTCCATTCCTCCTCCTTTTACTGCAGTCTGGGAACTCTTTCAAGGAAGCAAATGGAATGTGTGCTGAGTTCACTTGTTTCTCATGTTTCAGAAATCACCATCCTTATTTGCCTGATGTCTAATGTCCCCCATTGCATAATAGGTCAGTATTTGTTTGTTTATCTCCTTTAGAAAGTTAAATTCAGTCCCTTTTATTCTCTCTTGACTGGAAGCTAAAGAGTATGGAAACATTTATTTATTTATTAGTTATTTATGTATTTATTTTAATTTAAAGATATGGGGTACAATTCAACACCAATAAGGGTTTACACACTTTACCTGTACCTGAGAATGGAAACATTTAGACTTTAACTTACTTTGCTTCTCATTAGCATCTCTTATAGTTAATCTCAAAAGATGTCCCCCAATGTAACATGCTAGTCAGAATTCAATCTCTTGTGTGATTCCTTTGTTCTGAATCTGTGATAACTCTTGGATTCATTTTTGATTTACTGAATGTGTTGGAAATGAAATTGCTTGAATACTGAGACAAGCTCATAAGAAGCTTTGTTTCTTCCTTCTGGATCTATTGGATGAGTTGTTTAGGGTGATGTCTGATTGTTCTGAGACAGTTTTGCTGTGTGGAAGCTCAAGCTAGCCATATGAACAAGCCTTACAGAGAGAGGTTTATAGCCAGCTATGCTCAGAGATTCTAGCCATTTCAACCCAGGAGTCAGACATGTGAGTAATGAAACCATATTGGACATTCTAACTGCATAGGTCACATAGAGACGAACCAAGGAATTCCATTGACAAAATGCCTGAGCAACATAGTAAGCCTATATACAAGGTCTAACTGTCACAGTAGTCTAGTAATTCAATCTATCCCAGCTGTTAGCCCAGTTATTTTTGTGCAGAAAACATTTTCCCACTTTTTTCCTTCCTTAATTCATAATGTACAAAATCAATAGCATAATAAAATGTTTATTATTATATGATACTATTAGATAACCAAAACAGGAATGAACATAGTCCTTCTTATACCTGGGTAAGTGGGCCCTTGACCATACTCTTACACATGTTAGTGAGCCCAAGATTTGAAGAACTTAGCTCGTCATTGGACCAAAAAATTATTAAGACAAACTGAAATATACAGAATAAAAATTATGAAAGACTTTTTCAAACAAGTAAATGTTATCTAAGTTCTATGCCAGTTATTTGATAGGATTTGACAATGTCTAAGTATATCTAAATTCAGTCAACTGATTCTCTTGGATTTGATGGAATAGTTCTGAATTAGAACAACCTTTATTCCTACCATATGCATGGTATGAACTCCTGAACCAGACCAAGTCTTCCTGACTGTGAAGGCAGACTATGTTGGTTTCTGTATTACAACAGCATAGTTAATGACTTTTTTGAAATAAAGGTAATAAAAACATTTTTTCTTAATAAACTTATAATTAATTAATCAATCAATTTTATACCACTAGCTTGTGCATAGAATCTTTAGACATATATACTCCACATCTGCATATAAAATAAATGTTTTTGTTTGTAATTTAAATTTGAGTATTCCATAAAATTGGGTTCATTTTAATATGATGCATTACAATAAGTCTTATTGCCAATGAAATTGAAAAGCTTTCTAATTTGATTCCAAGAGCAAATGAAAATGTCCTTCTTTTAGACATTTATTTTATCGTGGAGTGTCATGGAAGATGCCTGTGGGCATGATATTATATAAATCCCTGGGGAGACTATGGTCAACACTGAAATATTTTACTACAGGAAAGCATTGGTTGTGGCCTAAAGAGTTTAAGAAAATATGTGGTAAAATGAAGAATGAATTTAATATGACCAGAAAATGAATTATTGTTCACATTTTACTGCATAGTCTGGACAACACTTGCGTTTGTGATCATCATTACTGAAGAAGAGTAACAACCTTTGAGAGAGTCAATAAAAACCATCATTCATGGGTGGCACAATGGATTATGCAGTACCATGAGTAATGCTGTTGCAGGTATTAAATAAATGCTACCAGGGAATTGTAGAGGCAAGAATATCTGTTTAATTTCAAAGAAACATGTTCCAAAGTGTTATGATATTGTGAGTAATAGCAACATTGCTACAATTTTCTTGTAGTGAAAAATGTGGAATTAGTAAGAAAGGCACACTTGTCAATAAAGAACATGAAGAAATGCTACCTGTACTGAACAGGAAGAAATGATACCTTAACACTATGAAGAATCTTTGTGTGCACTGAATGGGCAATATACACATGCAGAAAAATTTATTCTCTAACCATTCTAAGTTTTTGTTGATAAGACTATACATTTTCTAATAGAACTATAAATGTTGCAATGCATTTTAAACATTAAATTATTGACATTGACAAAGACTTTTTACATTCTGAGGGTGGCCTTGAATGCAGTCAACCATATCTCCTTACTGATTACAGTCCATTTTGAAGTCCTTTCTCCAGTGACATTCTTGCTTTTGCTTCTGCTCCCCTGACCACCACTTCCTTGTTTTCTCTCCATGCTATTCTCCCTACTCCAGAAATTACGGATATTGCGGGGCTCTTCAGGGCCCATTGGTGGGATTTCTTCTATTCTTGCTTTATTATACTCTTTCCCTAGGCCATCTCTTCTATTTTAATGGCTTCAATTACAATTTGTAACAAATTCAAAAGTTCATTTCTTATTTAAGAGCCAAACCTATAAGTCCAAGCCCTTACTATAAATTTCCAGTTGTATGTCTCTTGAGTATTCATACTCAAAGTGCCCAGAAGTACACTTCTGAACTTGTTCCCAAGCCCCCACCTGCTCCTATGGCATCCTCCAAACAGTTTCCCAGACTATGGGATCATGTGGGAAATATGCTCTCTCTTACTCTTGATGTCCATTGTAAAAACCACGTATACACACACACACACACATACACACACCAGTATGAAGACCATATCTAAACTATATTCCTAGTAACTAGCAGACATTCAATCATTTATTAAAGTATATATTTAGCAAATGTTTATGGGTCTCTATCACATGTCACTCACTGTTTGTGGATGTTGGAGGCACAGCAGTGGTAACAGGCACAAAACCCTGGTCTCATGCTGCTTAAGTTTTACGTTTTAGTGAAGGGAGATGGACTAAACAAATAAATGAATAAAATTTGTGGTCATTAGTCTGTGATAAATACTATGTAGATCAGTGAAACACAGAAGACATTAGAAAACTGTATTTTGGAAGAATATCTTTGAATACTTTAAATACTCTCTCAGGGAGACCTGATGGAACTGAGGCAGAGAGAGCTATGTGGAAAGAGAGAACAAGCAAAATGTCTCAGAAGCAGGATTGTGATTCATGTTTTTGAGGAAATAAGAGGGAGTGAGTTTGGATATAGTGGACTAAAGAAAGAGGCCAGATAGGTAGATGAGTGTCAGATTGTGTAAGGCCTTGTAAGCCAATGGAAAGATTTTGCTTTCTCTTTTAGTCGTGAAGCCATGCAGAACTCTTGTGTCTAGCAGTGATATGATTGGCCTGCTACATTTCAGGCTACTATATTTGGTCTAAACTATAGGGAAGCAATAGCAGAAGGAAAAATAATCCCTCTCCGCTGGTAGGAGGCCATTATAATAATCTAGAAGGAAGATGAGGTGGCTTGGGCTTGTGCATAGCAGATGGGGAAAAGTGATGAGATTCTGAGGCATCTAGATAGGATTAACTGATGGTTAGGTATTAGTAATGAGGGAAAGTGGGAGACAAGAATACCTTTAATGTTTTTAGCTTAAAAAACCTAGATGTATGGAGTTGACATTGACTGGGATTGGGAAGACATAGGGGGTTACACTCTATTCCATAAATAAACAAATAATTTTTATGCTTCACTGCTGTAGTCTACGGTGACTCAGCTTCCTGTCATGTTCTTCCCTTATTATTTTGCCCATCCATCATCCTACTTTCTGTGTATAGTCTTCTTGTCCCATCTAGAGAAACAAATTCCTCTCTCTTCTGATTTTTCAGAGTGCTATTTGTATTTTTAATCTAACTCTAATTACATTGCAATATAGTTGATTTTACACATTTCTGCCTTTTCCACTAGACTGGGTGCTCTTTGAGTAACAGAACCAAGATTTATTTATGTTAAAGTTCAATTTTCTAGTACTAAGTTGGACACAAACAACTTTCAATAAATATTTTTGAATGTCTGAAGAAAAATGCTAATGGCAATGGTTAAATATTTTTAACAGTTGGCTTTTGATATTACATTTATTATTCCAAAACCTATGCGCTATCCCCATCAGCCACAGATATTTAAGTGAGTATCAATTTTCTGTCTCCACTGGCTCCATTAAAGATTTAATCAGTATCATTTGGGTTTGATGCTTACTTAGTTCATCAAAATTTATAACCTCCAGCCTGGGTAGCATGGTGGGAGATTATACATCTATATCCTTAGTCTTTTCTAGGAAATCATAGAATAGTAAGAAGTAGGATATGCCTCTGGGTAAGAGGGAAAGCATTTAGTTAATATCAGACATGTTCAGAGAGAAGATAAGACTGTATTCCTATCCTTCAGTTTTTGCCTTTCAATTGTGATTTTGAGTATTCTTGATCCAGAAATACAAAGTAAGGATACAATTACCTTCTGATGTCATCGCCCCTTTCTCAGCAATTTCCAAATTCCTTGTTTAATCTCCTGGGTTCGCACCCCATAAACAATGGGATTCAAAGCCGCAGGAATTACATGGTGTAGGACATTAAGTAAGACAGGAATATCAGGGGAAACCTTTTTCTTGGCCATATGAGTAAAAACAAAAACCAGCAGGATGGTGCTGAAGAACAGGATGAGAATAAAATGCGAGCCACAAGTGCTTAGAGCTTTAGTGGCTGCCCTTTTTGCTTTGAGTCTAAGAACAACTTGGAAGATGAAAATATAGGAAAGGAAGATAAGGATGAGATCAGAGCCCAGAAGAGTCCAGGCCACAATTAACTGGTAGATTTGGTTAAGGACAACACTATCACAAGAGAGCTTAGACACAGATAGGTTGGCACAGATACAGTTCTCAATTATGTTTTTTCCACAGTAGTGGAGACGGGCAGAGAAGATGGGAATGGGTGCAGTGAGAAATGTGTTTCGAGCCAAGATGAAGACAACAGCCTTTGCCACAAATTGATCAGTGATTATGGATGGGTAATGCAGAGGCTTGCAGATGGCCATATAGCGGTCATAGGCCATGACCAGAAAGGTGCATGATTCCATGGGTAGGAAGTTATTCATAATGAACATCTGGAAGAAGCAGGCAGAGAAGCTGATGGACCTGAGGTCAAACCAGAAGATGGCCAGGACCTTGGGAATGACGGTGAGGCAGAGTACGATGTCCAGCAGGGAGAGAAGGCTGATCAGGTAGTACAGGGGCTCATGCAGCGAGGCCTCCAGACAGATGGTAATCAGAAGGGTGACATTGGCTCCCATGGCTAGGAGGAAGAGGAGGCTGAGGGGCAGGGATAGCCAGAGCTGCCAGCTGGGAGAGTTGACAAAACAGTTCAGGAGAAACTCAGAGACTTCAATAGGGAGGGAGCTGTTGCGATAATGTGGCATTAGCGTGGCTTTAGTGAGGTAGATGTCATTAAGTAGCTGAAGAAGAGAGAGGGAGTTAATTCTTCTATTGTCTTTGATGACTATGCACTTAGCCCATAAGATCCATGAGGTAAAGGACATAATTCACCTCATTCACCCACATCCCTTGTGCCTAGCACATTTTTTACAGGTAAGAGATGGCCATAAAATTATGTCTCCCATATTTTTCTTTTCATCTGTTTCATTTGACATTTTCTTTTGTGTAAGTTTCTCTTCCCATTTTGTTTCCTTGATTACTATTTAATACATCAGAAATTGTTTAAACATCAAGTGTTATGTAAATGAAACAAATAAAAATCAAAGAAATAAAGACTGAGAAGACATTTTGGTTTAATGTATAGAAAACATTTCAGTTTAATGTATAGAAATACATTCTAAAAGCTAAACCCTTTCAAGTGTTCAGGGAGTAAAAGCTGAGTGTATTCAGAAGCATGATGAACTGGGTACAAAGAATCAATCTCCTGATGACAATAAATAAAACCAATCCATGTCTACATCTATACCTCTATTCTATCTATACTTATACCCATACTTATTCCTGTGCCCATGCTCCTACCCATGCCCATGACTGTACCAATATTTCAATGTCTTGAATACATCCACGAGTAGGCAAACAAGAAAGAATTCTCTGGCCAGGAGCTGAATGAAATCCAGACATTAAAATCAAACATTGATATTGGCTCCCAACCAAAGGGAATTTGTTGCATGAACTTAAGCACAAGTTTTTATTTCTTAATAGAGGTCAGTGACAGGAGATAAAATCCAGGCTCACATTGTTATCATTTTGTGATGAGACTAGCTTACATTCACTTTCTTAACTTTTTTCAAGTATCCAGTATATCATTAATGATAGTTGCCATGCTGTACAATAGATTAAAATTTTGTATCCTTTGACCAACATCTCCCATTCCCCCACCCCAAACACTCCAGCCTTTGGTAACTACCATTCTACTCTCTAATTTTAATGTATACGCTAATTAGTTAGATTTAATCATTCCACAATGTATTACTTCAGAACATCTGGTGATACACAATAAATGCAAACAATTTTATATGTTAATTAAAAATAAAATAAAATTCAGGTTCAAACAGATGTGGGGTCTATTAGGTCCAACACCGATAGAACCTAAGAGTCCTACATAGATAGGATTCTACAGCACTAAACCTGCAGTAAAGGTTTGTGCAATACGTAGTCTTCCACCGCCACTCTTACTCCCCCCTGGAACTTAAAAAAAAAAATGACTACCTCCAACCTTGTTATATTGGAGGAAATTTCCTTGTAAGTACTGAACTATAGGCCAATTCTCATGTTACTTTGTAGCCTGAGTTTGCACCAATTGTTTGCCTCAGAAAGGCAGTTAAAATTATTCTACATGGGTAGTGGCACTAAAAAAATAAAAGAAGTTCAAATTTTTTCTTGAAGAATGAACTTTTGTCTTAGACCTCAAAAAACTTCAAACAGATTCTTCTGAAAAAATCAACCTGCTTGAAGTAAAAACAAAACAAAAATAATTAATTTAAAAAGGAAAAAATATCATGAATTACATTCACAAAAATAATAGTAGAATCCAACATACACAAACTAGAGATGTTAGAGTTAGTTTTTTGATAAAGAATATAATGAACAAGTTTTCTTACTGGGTTTTAAGAAATGAAAGATAAACTTGAAAATATAAGCAAAGGATGAGTATCCTTAAAAAGATTATCCTGTCTCCTAGAAATGGAAAAATACAATAATTAAGATTAAAATTTTGAAAGATTTAATAGTAGATCAACTACAATGAAGAAATAATTAGTAAACTGGAAAATAGAACTGAAGAAACTTAGAATGAAGCTTCAGTGAATATATAGAAAATGCAAAAGTGTGAATAAGGACATGGAATTCTGATTTGACTTGCTTTATCTTTTTTTGTTTTACTGGAATTCAGAAGATAGAGTCAGGAAATCAACGTTTTTTTCAAGGCACTGGAAACTGTAAAAGGTCAAAAAGCATATTTGGGAAAAAAAGATGTATTTGAAAAATATAACATGAATAATTAGATCTCAAAAGATAAATTTAATGATAAATTAGAGACAGCAAAAGATAGCAAGTTTTTAGATGGAAGGTCACCAAGAGCATACCAAGAATGAAGATGGAGAGAAAATAAAAACAGGGAAAGTGATGAAGAAAGTGTTAAGAGAAATAGAGGCTAAGGTGGGAATGTCTAGCATATATTTAATTGGAGCTCCAGAATGAAGAAGAGAGAGAATGAGGCAGATGATGCCGATATTTTTCCAGAAAAAAATGCAATGCACCAACAACCAGATTTAACATACTAATAAATGTCAGATGGGATAAGTAAGAAATTATGTACATCTAGATATCTAGATTTATCTAGAATATTCTAAATACACATCTGCTTATGATATCATGGTCTATCTTTAAACACCAAAGACAAAAAAATTTTAAAGATCAATTGACTGACACGATCATAAGAATTAGTGTGTGCTAGGCCCACTGGTAGTAGGAGTTCCAGGTTAGGGGTTGCACATAAGCCACAGGATTTTCAGCTTCTGTTTGGAAGAGTAACTTTACTCTCCAAGTACTCTCATGCTTCTCCTTCTGACCACCTGTACTTATATTATTCTTCCTTTTTAACCCTCAATTGTTTGATTTTCTGTGTTTTTTACAAGGGAGTCTTCAGACACCCTTCTTGGGGCAGCACTTGAGGTCTCTATGCGGATCTTGCACAAGGATCCTTCCTAGTGATTTGGAGATTGTTGCTCTTGGTGTCTGAAGGAGCCATATGTATACAGGGACTTTTCTCCATGAGCTTTCTGGGTGTCAAATTAAAGTGTATAAAGGGTGGATAGGAGTTAGATTAGTATTGAAAAAAATATTAGATGTGTCATTAAAATTTTTCAGTAGGACTTGGAGGTGAGGAGTAATAAATAATAACAAAGGAAAGAGGAAAAACTATAGAGAGAAAAATGGTGCTCCTCTGGTGATCTTATTGAACTGAAGGAAACTGTACACAGTTAGGTGAATCTAGGCTGGAAAGTGGAAAGTAGACTGAGAGTGAGTAGAAGAATGGGGAGAAACAGAAGCACATGAGTCCTGAGAATAGATGATGGAAAGAAGATGGAAAAAGAGAAAACTGAAGTTAGATAGAACAAAAAAGACTAGACTGAGACTATAGAGGAAAAATGAAGCAAAGAGAAGTAGGGAAAAGAAGGAGAAGTGGATACTTTTAGAAAATGAAAAAGAAATGAAAAGTCATTAATGAAGATATCCAATTAATTACCTTCGAGAGAGTAATACTTTCTCTTCCAAAACTGCATTCTTTCTTATGCTCCCAAAAAGGTGAAATGAAGGCTGCCCCAGATATTTTGCCCCTAATAGCCTGCTTCAGACCCTTGAACCTCTCATCCAGTCCATACCCCTTCCTAGAGAGCACAAGTGTCTGGCTCTGGCTTGACACAATCATCTCCACATGGTCTATGTCATTTCTCTTTTCTAGTGCTTTTCCCTGCTTCCGTTCAAGCCCTGATCCTTATATGTTAACCCTACAACATTTCCCGTTGGAAGCCCAGCTCTACTCCTACCTGAATCCCTGCTTGGGCCCAGTGTCTAATATCACAGTGACAGTTTGGTACCTTTGTTTTCCCACAGGGCCAAACTTACCAGATGGATACAGGGACCTCTGCAAGGCAGGAATATTCCTGTTGTTGTCTGTCTGAAACTTCTATACACTGGCTCTCAGAAAACAAAGTTTATGTCTGAGTTCAGCCTCCTCTGCTTCCCCAGGGAAGGACAGTTTTGTTGGTCTTAAGGAGACTAGAGAATCTGGAGCCCAACATCTTCTTTTTCTCGAGAGAGAGCTTTTCTCTCAGTTCTTCATGCCCTATAACTCCCTAAACGGGGTCACTAATACCCCTAAAGGCACAAGAAGAGTTTCAGAATTGATTGCCTTGTACCAATTGAATGAGTAGAAAGTGATACTTAAGACATAAAAGTACAGTTAATTTTAAAAAGCAAACACTAGAGCAAGAAGGTTCAAGGCAAAATGCCAGAGGGTACCAGGTTCTGACTTTCCTGAAATATATCGATAAAAATGCACATACTGTACATAAAACCAACTCTGTGCGCTCCTACACTATAGTTTGTAGCAATTACAGTACATTCAGAGCACTCCCTACATTTTTGGTGTCTGTGACCAATAGTTCTACTTGAGTAAAATGTTTTCAAGAAGCCCCATGTTGTGACACTTGCAATATAAAAATTCAAGAAGATTGCTTATAACTAACTTTTTACTTCATAATTTACTGTTACTTTTTGGCAGATGAATGAGATGGTTGATTTTGTGGTAGTGAATTTTTTTCTAATCCTAGCTTTCCATGTGGCCATGGGTCCAAGGTTGGAGATTAGACAGAACAGATTTGAACTCCCTTGTCTGCCACTTGACAAACTGCATAAATTATTTGTCTCATATTTATAATTTGTATATTTATTGTGAAAAATAAATGTAACCATGTTAAGAAAGTGCTGGCAGTTCTTATGGTGTTATTTTTTATTACTGTTGCTATAAAATTTGGCCTTCATGCATTTTTTGGAAACAAAAAAAGTCAACAATAAGTAACTAAATGCTTGCTGTTAGTCACCTTGGATCCTGTTCCATAGAAGTACCATGTCAAAAGCTGCTCGATCTCAAATCAGTGTCTACTATTTGCAGCACCTGTACTTATAATAGATTTTGTGCTCATTTAAAAAATACTTTTCCATTTAAAAAAACAGAAATAAACATGGTTATCTCTGATTATAACTAATGGTTTGTTCTGGTGTCTATCACTTGCAAATTATCCTCTCACACTCCACATAGTCAATTTTATACATGCCATAAAGGTAACTTTTAAAGTAAGACATTCCAAAATCTGTCCAGCAATTTTCATTTAGTTTGATTACAAAGATAAACTTAATTCAATAATATTTAAACTAGCTAAGACTTTCTATTTATCGTGTAAGAGACTCATTTTGGAGTGGCTAGGAGATGGAGTAATTTTCTTGCCTGTAACCCTTTATCAAGGTCAGTCTCTGGACAACAAATGAATACTGTGCCCTAAGAATATTTCCATAATTTATAATTTTCTTTATTTTATACTCTTTCTGATATAAATTCAGCTGCAAAATTTCTCTGATATAATCAATCTTTATCACTGGTACTTACTTATAATGACAGTTCAGTTAAATATATTCTGATAATATATTCTTAACATAAAACTGCTATATTGGCCTTGCTGTCCATCACAGAAAGCTCTAATGTTGGAATGAGACCCATGAGGCTGCTAAGTGATACATGCCTTTCTTATCCCTTTCGTAGTGATCAGTTCAGTTCTGAAGCCCTGTCTTCTGCATAAGGACAATAACCTTTCCATGATAGAAACTGTCACTGGAATAGTGTTGGATAAAACCCCCATAATAACCTAGTAACTTCTCTTCAACAATAGAGAGTAACTGGCCTTCACGTGGTTCATAAAATTACTCTAGATTTCTTTTTTTATTTCTTATTTATTTATTCATTTATAAATTTTATTATAAAGATGTGGGGTATGATTCAGGGTTAGGGATACAAACATTGATTATGCAAGTACCCTTGTTGATGAGGTATACCCCTCCCTCCCCTAGCAATTTCCCTCAACTGCCAATCCCACCCCCTCTCCCCTGACAGTTTCCCATTACTGCCAAATGCTTTCTTATAGTATTATAATTGTTCAAGATCCGCTTAGAGTGAGAACATATGGTACTCTGTACTTTGTGTGTTTCTGTGATAGATCATTGAGTATGATCGACGCCAAATCCATTCAAGTTGCTGCGAAGTCCATATATTTGTCCTTCTTTATGGCTGCATAACATTCCACTGTGTATATGTACCACAATTTCTTTATCTAGTCAAACTTTGATGGGTAACATGACTGGTTCCATGTTTTTGCTATTGTGAATAGAGCTGCAACAAACATACGTGTGCAGGTATCTTTTTTGTAGAATGATTTAGTTCCTCTGGGTATATTCCCAATAGGATAATTTCTGGGTCATATGAAAGGTCAATTTCTAGTTCTTTCAGATATTGCCACACTGTCTTCCAAAGAGGTTGCACTAGTTTGCATTCCCCCAAGCATTGTGGAAGCATTCCTTTTTCTACACATTCTTACTGGCATCTGTTGTTGTTTGTTTTATTAATGATGAACTTTGTTTACAGGGGTTAGGTGGTATCTCAATGTGGTTTTGATTTGCATTTCTCTGATGATGAGTGAGGCTGAGCACTTTTCATGTGTCTGTTGGCTGCCCGTATATCTTATTCTGAGAATTGTCTGTTCATGTCTTTTGCCCACTTTTAAAAGGGGCTATTTTGTTTTTTTTCCTTTTGGTGCATTTGAATTCCTTGAAGATCTTCGATGTTAGGACTTTGTCAGATATACAGTTGGCAAATATTTTTTCCCATTCTGTGGCTGTCTCTCTGCTCTCTTCATGGTTTCTTTTGCTTTGCAGAAACTCGTTAGTTTGATGAAGTACCACTTGTCTATCTTATTTCTCAAGGTATTGGGCTTTTAGTGTTCTGAATAGAAATTGGTTGCCAGTTCCAATTTCCATAAGGGTGTCTTCTGCATTTTCTGACTCTTACAGTTTGAGGTTTTATGTTTAGGTCCTTGATGCATTTAATTTTGTGTATGGTGATAGGTAGGGGTCCTGTTTCAATCTTCTGCATGTGGTCAGTCAGTTTCCCCAGCACCATTTACTGAATAGGTTCTCCTCTCTCCAGTGGTTGTTGTTGGAGGTATTGTCAAAGATGGGTTATTTGAGGCTTTGCTTCCAGAACTTTTATCCTGTTCCATTGGTCTATGTACCTGTTCTTGTACCAATACCAGTCTGTTTTGATTATTGTAGGCTTATAGTAAAGTTTGAAGTCTGGAAGTGTGATACTTCCTGCTTTGCTTCTTTTGCTAAGGATTGTTTTGGCTATTCATGGTTGTTATGTTTCCATATGAATTTCTGTATTGTCATTTCCAGGTCTGAGAAGAATGATGTTGGTAACTTAATGGGTATTGCGTTGAATCTGTAGATTGCCTTTGGTAGGATGGACATTTTAACAATGCTGATTATTCCTATCTATGAGTGTGGAATATTTTTCCATTTGTTTGTGTCTTCTTGGATTTCTTTGAGCAGCGTTTTTTAGTTCTCATTGTAGAGGTCTTTCACTTCTCTGGTTAGGAAGATGCCGAGGTATTCCATTTTTCGTGTGGCTATTGTGAATGGAACTGTGTTTTTTATTTGGGTCTCTGCCTGCTTGTTGTTGGTGTATAGGAATGCAATTGTCTTTTGCACATTTATTTTGTACCCTGAGACTTTGCCAAAGTCCTTTATCAGCGCAAGCAGGTTTTTGACAGATTCTCTTGAATTTTCAAGGTATAGGATCATATCCTCAGCAAAGAGGGATAACTTGACTTTGACTTTTTCTATTTGGATACCCCTGATTTCCTTTTCTTGTCTAATTGCTCGAGCTAGGACGTCCAACACAATATTGAACAAGAAGGGTGGGAGTGGGCAGCCTTGTCTTGTTCCAGTTTTCAGGAGAAATGTTTCCAGTTTCTGTCCATCTAGCAATTTGTTAGCTGTGGGTTTATCGTAGATGGTACTTACTATTTTAGGTATGTTCCTTCTATACCTAGGTGTTTGAGGGCTTTTATCAAGAAGGGATGCTGGATTTTAACAAAAGCTTTTTCTGCATCTAATGAGATAATCATGTTGTTCTTGCTTTTGCATCTGTTGATTTATTTAATGACATTTATGGTCTTTCAAATGTTGCACCAGTCCTGCATCCTGGGGATGAAGCCTACTTGGTCATGGTTGATGATTTTTGAGATGTGTTTTGGAAGCAATTTGCTAGAAACTTGTTGAGGATTTTTTTTCATCTATGTTCATAAGGGATATTGGCCTGTAGTTCTCGCTTTTTGTTGGTTCTTTACCCGGTTTTGGTATCCGTGTGATGTTAGCTTTGTAAGATGATTTGGGGAGAATTCCATCTTTCTCAATTGCCTGGAATATTTTCAGTAGCATTGGTACCAGCTCCTCCTTTTATGTTTTGTAGAATTCTGCTGGAAAGCCATCTGGTTCAGGGATTTTTTTTGGTAGATAGTTTTCTTATGACAGAGTCAGTTTCCTGGGTTGTTATTGGTCTATTTAGTGTCTCAATGTCTTTTTGTTTCACTGTGGGGAGGTTGTGTGATATCAGAAAGTTATCCATTTCGTTTAGGTTATCAAATTTGTTTCCATATAGGTGTACATAATAATCTCTGATAATCTTTTGTATTTCTTTGGAGTCAGTTGTGATTTGATCTTTTGTATTTCTGCTTGAGTTTATTTGGGCTTTTCCTCTCTTTTTCTTGATCATTCTGGCTAGGGGCCCATCAATCTTATTAATTCTTTCAAAGAATCAGCTTTTTGTTTTGTTGATGTTTTCTATTATATTTTTGTCTTCTATGGACCTTATTTGGGCTCTTATTTTTGTGATTTGGATTCTTCTGCTAAAGTTGGGGTTTTGGTGGTCTTCTCTTTCCAGCTCCCTTAGGAGTTTTGTTAACCTCTCCACTTGTGATCTTTCCATTTTCTTGATGTGTGCTTATAGAGATATAAATTATTCTCTGAGAACTGTTTTCAGGGCATCCCAGATGTTTTGGTAAGATGTTTCTTCATTTTCATTTGTTTCCAGAAATCTTTCAATTTCTTCTTTGATTTCAGTGTTGATCCGGTAGTTATTCAACATCATGCTATTTAAGGTTCATATCTTTGTGGGCTTTGTGGAAATGTTGTTGGTGTTGATATCTATTTTTATTTCATTGTGGTCTGAGGATGTGCATGGCAAGATTTCAATCTTATGGATTTTGTTTATGCTTGATTTATGGCCAAGGATGTGATCAATCTTGGAGTATGTTTCATGTGGTGATGAATAGAATTTATATTCTTTGGTTGTTGGGTGGAATAATCTGTAGGTATCTATTAAGTTCATTTGGTTGAGTGTCAAGTTTAGGTTCTGTATCTCCTTGTTGATTTTTTGCCTCAATGATCTATCTAAGGCTGTCAGTGGGGTATTCAAGCCCCTGCTATAATAATGTTAGAGTCAATATCTTTTTTTAGTTTACTTAGTAGTTGCTTTATAAATGCTGGTGCTCCTGTGTTGGGTGTGTATATGTTTAGGATGGATATTTCTTGTTGATGGATTGAACCTTTTATCATTATGTAGTGTCCTTTTGCATCTTTTAAAATTTTTGATAGCTTAAACGTTGTTTTTTCTGATATTAAGATTGTGACTCCTGCCTTATTTTGTGATGCATTTGCCTGGAAACTAATTTTCCATCTTTTAACTTTGAGTCTGTGTGTGTCCCTTGAAGTGAGATGAGTCTCCCGGATGCAGCAAATCACTGGGTCATGGTTTCGTATCCAGTTTGCTATTCTGTGTCTTTTCAGTGGTGCAAATAGTCCATTCACATTCAGGTTGATTATTGAAATGTGATTGTTTATCCCTGACATGAGATTCCTGTAAGTTTGTTTTTTTTTTTTTTGCTTGTTTTCTTTTGGCTTTGGGGCTGATGTATGTGTGTGTTTTCAAGTATCTTGTTACACTGTGTTCTCTGGTGATTCTGTGCTCTGCTGTTCTTTTGGGAAGTGTGTGGTCATTCTTTTTTTTCTTCTTCTGTGCTTAATACCTTTTTAAGTGTCTCCTGTAGAGCTGGTCTGGAAGCTGCATAATTGGATTGGATGTCTGGGAAGAATTTTAGTTCTCCATCACTGATGAAGTTGAGCTTGACTGGGTAGGAAATTCCTGGTTGAAATTGTTTATCTTTGAGGATTTTGCATATTGAACTCCAATCGCTTCTTGTTTGTAGTGTTTCTGCTGATAGGTCTGCTGCTATTTTGATTGGTTTTTCCCAGTAGGTAGTCTGACCTTTCTTGCTGCCTTTAGGAATTTTTCTTTTGTGCCTACTTTGTGTAGGTGAATTACTATGTGTCTAGGGATTGATCTTCTCATTTGATGTCTTGTGGGGGTTCTCTTTATCTCTTTTGCTTGGCTGATTACCTCTCTGGTTAGATGGGAAAAGTTTTCTTGGATTACCTTATGGAATACTTGCTCCAAGTTGTTCTCCATTTCCCCCTTTCTTCTTCTGGGATACCAATCAGGTGTAATCTTGGCCTCTTGGTTTAATTGCATATACCTTGTAAACTTTGTTCCTTCTTTCTGAGTCTTCTTTCTGTGCTGTTTGCATGTTCTGGCCTTCAAGTTCTGAGATTCTTTCTTCAGTTTAATTAATTAATTAATTAATTCTGCTTTCTATGCTTGTCATCTTGCTATTTATTTCCTGGACAAAATTTTTATTTCCAAAATTTCTGTTGTAAGTTCTTTCAGAGTTGCATCTTATCTTTCTTGAGTTTTATTCACACTTCCCATCCATTCCCTAATCCCTGTAGTATTCTGATGCCAGTCATTGGTGACTTCCATTGTTTGGGCTCCAAGGTCTGATTTTTTTCAGGAGTTTTCTCTTTGTTACACTTGAAATTGGCTGTGATCTTCCTTTGTTTGTCCTTATTTGTGACAGTTCTTTTGTTTTTCTCTTTAGTTCTGTTTTTCTTTGTCAGTGGGAGAGGCTCTCCCTTCTGATGTTTGCTCATTCCTCTATTCTTCCCTGATCTGGGTACTTGATTTGTTCTCTTTTGAAATAGTACTGTGGGTGGGAAGTTTTGCTGTCTCTTGTAGTTTTTGAAAGTGGATGAAGGTAGGGGTGCTAGGATTCAGAAACTACTTGCAAATTACAATGTTCACGGTGTG
Source organism: Carlito syrichta (assembly GCF_000164805.1). Classification (NCBI taxonomy): domain Eukaryota; kingdom Metazoa; phylum Chordata; class Mammalia; order Primates; family Tarsiidae; genus Carlito; species Carlito syrichta. Next base: position 536,918 of record NW_007251929.1, read on the forward strand.
GTAAGTGTTCCCTGAGACCCACTCTCCACCATCATTGTATATGATGATGCAAAGCAGAAACCAATGCAAAAAACAATTGAACACACACAGAGACATACACCCACACCCCAAAGCAAACTGGAATAACAACGAAGTGAAACAAAACATGCAGCAGCAACAAGAAAAAAACAAGAATACTGAAAGCACACACACACACACACACACACACACACACACACACACACACACACGCCTAGCACAAAGTGAATGGAGACGAAAAACAGAAAGACAGGAAAGAAAAAAAAGGAATTCATATCGAACCCTAACACATATATTGACCCACATCTTAAACAATAAAAAGTTTAAAAAAACCCAGAAGTACCAATGAGCAAAAACAAACCAACAACTATGACAGAATTGAAAGATGAACACTCAATCATTCACATACACAAACAGAAAATAAACAGAAGAAGAAAGAAACAGAAAAAAAGAAAATAAGAAAAAAAAATTAAGGGCAAGTAGATCAAACCTTCACATTCACATTCATGCACAAAGGAAAAATATTTTAAAAATAGATGAAGTAACCAAAAAACAGGCAAAAAGTTTTTTAAAATTAAAAATTAAAAAAACTGCCCTCTTCTGGCAAGCTTTTTAATTGTTCCTCTAATCTTGCCTCTCCTGGAGAGCTTCTACCTCTTTCACTCTCCCCAGTGGCAGGAGCAGGAAAGGAGGAGGGGCAGCGGAGACTTGTGGGGCTGCAGTCCTCCCCTCCCATTCTTGTATGGTCAGGGAGATCTCTTCTGGTGTGGAGGTGCGGGATTGTCTCTTATCCAGGTATGTCCTCATGGGAGATGTCCCAGCCAGGCCTATCCTGGAATGGGGTTCTATTGTGACTAACTTCCAGGCTCCACCTGGTTTGTCTCTCTAAATCATGGCCCAGCAGTGTGGGTCTGACATTCAGAGCATTGCTGGGGAGGAGCGTGTATGGGTCAGCCCCGGACTCACCATTGATCTCTTTGGAATTCTTCCTCATGCTTTTCTGACCACACTCTTTGTCCCACGGCTGGATCAGAGTAGGGTGTAGGTCGCCTGGGACTCAGCACTCATCAGGTCCCTCTGAAGTTTGTGCTTTCAGGATATTCCCTCTGAGTCACAGTCAACCACTGAGTAGTTGATCCACCAGTCACAGAGATTGGGTCTGTTGCTCCGTGGTGAGCAAGATGGAGCACTTTCCTGCTCCATCTTCAAGAAGGTGGCAGGTGCGTCTCTTGTCCTCTTCTGTGGGACTCTGCCTCAGAGCTCCCTCTGCAGCCCCTGCTGCCAGTGCCTGACCAGGTGCTGAAGTGGTGAGGCAAAGCCTGGAACCAGAAGTTTCTCCTGCTGCAGTGGTGAGGCAGGGCCTGGGGCAGTAGTCTCTTTCTGCTGCTTCTTCACAGGGAAACTTTTGTCCATTAAAAAAAAAGCCAGGCTCGGTGGCTCAGCCTGTAATCCCGCGCCTTTGGGAGGCTGAGGTGAGTGGATTGCCTGAGCCCGCGGGTTCGAGACCCGCCTGGGCAGCGAGACCTCATCTCTGCAATAAATCAAAAAATCAGCCGGGCATGGTAGCGCGTGCCTGTAATTCCAGCTACTGGAAGGCTGAGGCAGAAGGATTGCTGGAGTTCAGCAGGTCAAGGCTGCGGTGGCTGGGAGTGGCCACTGCACTCCAGTCTGGGCAACAGAGTGAAACTCCAACTCAAAAAAAAAAATTGATGCTCGTCTTTTGCAACCTTGGAAGAGCCAGGGACCAAGCAGAGAAGCTGCAGCATGAGCTGCTGCACCAGGAGCCTGGCCACTTGCTCTCAAGTCCCCACTTAGTCAGTCTTGCCCAGCATTTTCTTCCCAGGAAGGGTTTTGTTGATTTAAAAAAAAATGGCACTTGACTTCTGTGTCTTGGGAATCACTAGGCTCCAAGCCCAGCAGCTGTGGCACCAGCCACTGCACCAGGAGAACCCTGGCCACTAGCTCCCTAGCCCTCACTCAGTCAGCCACTCACGTGCCTGCTCACTCACTAGCACATACACAAAATTTTCCAAACTGTCACTCACACCGGGACTCACAGAGTCCAACTGACTCAGCCACCATCTTCTTGACCTCTCCATTAAATACCTTCTATGTGACTTGCATGCTTTCTTTTTTTCTTAATTCTAACTAAAGCACTAAATTAGAGGAGACAGTGTTAGAAAGCATATCAACGTGATTTCAGAGAAGACTTCTCTGTGGCAATATTGCATTTCAGTCTCAAGTGGTACCCATGGAACAAGTAGCAACTGGAAAAATACAAGAGAAGGTAGATTCCATTACTTGTGGATACATAAATGACTGAGGACTGTCTTAATAGCTTCTTGTCTGTTTCAATTTTCAAACAGTGTGCTGAATTATATTTTCTTAATTTTAGCTTTATGTACATTCATTTAATAAAAATTAGTATATACTGTATATTAGGTACAGTGCAGGGTGCTAGTGATACAGAAATAAATAAGAATTGGTGTTGAGTCAAGAAACAAAGATGTGATGTGTTCAGTGATAAGTTATACATGGTAACTGTAACAACACGATATGCTTTCTAACACTGTCTCCTCTAATTTAGTGTTTTAGTTAGAATTAAGAAAAAAAGAAAGCATGCAAGTCACATACGGTGTCTCTAACTCAGCCTGGGATGTTGATAGTGTTATACTAGAAAAGGCTTTCAGGAGGTTGCTGAAACCTCAGCTGAGTATTGAAAGATGAGTAGGAGGTACAAGGTAATAAACTGAAAAGGGAATTTCAGATTTATAGGCAGTAATAAAAAAGACATGGGCTAAGGAAAATATTAATTATATTGAGATCTATAAGCAGCCTGTGCTAATCTAAAAGAAGGAATGGCAATGTGCCCACAGCATGTATAACATAGGTTGAGGAGATAGCCTCATGTCACAGAGAAATGTCTAAGGGACGAAAAAAGAAAAAAAAATGTGATTTTGCAGTAAAAAAAGAAAAATGTATTGCATTAAAAGTCTTTGGAACTAAACAGGCTGAGTTCAAATGTTGCTACTATCACTTGTTTATTTACAGAATATTGGGTAAGATGCTGTCTTTTTTGAGTGTTGATGGCCTTGGCTGCAAAATGAGAATAATAACGTCATACTTTAAGCATCACTGGGACAGCCAATGAAATAATGTAGGTCTAGCTCCCATCACAGACTATACGTATCACATCCTCAATAACCACTATCTAGTGGAATTAGGACCCATACATTTAAATGTTTTGATATGATTAATATAAATCAATAAATATTTTTTGAACTACATGTAAAAACTTGTGTCAGACAACATTATGCATGTAAAAATGTTAGGACTGTGTTCTCTTGATATCACTGTGCACATGTAGTAGAAAATTGTTTTCTTGTTTGTGTTTACCGTCTGCTGTGGTTTCCTAGTACATTCTAGTGTAAAAAAAAGGATAATCAAATAAAAAAAATTATGTTGGCATTTAAAAAACACAGGTTTTCAGTCATAATTTTATTAAAACATACTGCAGTGTGTACTTTATTAAAATATACTTGAAGAGTAAAGTGAGGATGACTCTCATAATGCTTTTAATTGTACATTGAACTTTATAAAGTTTTCTGAAGACAATAAATCTTCAAAACTTGGTAAAATGCTGAATGAATCATCTATATTAACTGATAAAATTTTGAATCATGGTTATTATTGTTGTGGTTCTTCTTAAATTGCACTTTGGCTGCTATTCCTAACTTCCTCACCCCACCCCCCGGAGTTCTTTTGTCTGATGGAAAAATTGGATAATTCAAACACAGTCTCAAAATGCTTCTAAAAAGGCAGGACATACTATGCAAGAGTAAAACTTTTTGTAGTGCTTTTCATGCTCTTCTACTACCATACATGGGAATTTATTTCCTACTCATTTGTTTCTATATCAGAAGCATGAGTGTATGTCTCATTGACTTAGATACTTCTAAAATCAATTCATTTCAACGGACATATAATTCTTACAGATTTAAATGCATTGTCTTGTATATTAAAGTAAAATATAATCACACTAAAATTAAAACATTAAATGATGATAACTAAGTGATTATTTAAGGCAAATTTCTTCATTTCCCTTTCTTTTTGCAGTGTTTATTTGCTGTCTGTAAACAGTGATTTTTTTCTTTTATTTTTAGTATGAAGGACACCCCAAATTAAATGTAAACAATCTGTTTTACAGGTGCTACCTACATCAAAACACAACATTTGAAAAAGGGAAATAAAGTTACCATCAGAAAGTCAAATAATCCAGTGAATACAATGGTTAGAAAGAGATCCAAAGACACTTAAGAGGAATATAACAACCTTTAATGAGGCAGGACTTGAGTGCTGCTTGATTGAATCTAGCTAAAAAAATAACAAAAGAGTCACACAGATGGGGAAGGTTGTTTAATCATTTAAACAGAAAATAGAACAAGAGATCATATTTTTAACTCATACCAGATATTAAGAATATAGTTTCTTTGTCTTAAAAAAGCACTCCATTTAATACAGATGTACCGATGTGGATTCTGCTTGTTTAGCTATGTTCTGAGATGGACTTATTGAGATCTCATTCTAATACATTATAAATATTGAGCATTAATGGTCCCCATGATGAAAATATTCATCTAGTAAATATGGTGACTATGTGTCAAGACCCAGCTTTCAGGAACCCCAGAATTTTGAAATGTTAACAAAGTTGAATTCTTTTAGTCTAGCTTGAAACATGCTAATGTTTCACAGACATGGACTCAGCCAAGATGACCAATATCCAGTGCTTAGCCCAGCATTTGGCACAGCTACAGACATACTCTTTTAAACCTTGCAGTGTTGATGGATTTGTACAAATCTAGGTTTTAAAATGCTCTGGAGATTGATGAATTCCCTAACTAACTTTTCCCCCACCTTAGGAATTCTATCAGCACACCCTACTGTTTTCAAGCATTCCCCTCATATTATAAACTCTGTAACAAGTGTTTGGTGATGAATGTGGTTGCCGCTTATGTATTTTCTTCTATGTTTCATAGAAATTAAAGTCTTCTATCACTCATTTTCTTTTGGACTACTCACTTTTTGGGCCAAGTGACATTTAGCAAAGCTTCAGAAACGAGTCAAGAAACCCCTCAAGTCATAGAAATTGTTAATGCATGATACTAAAACTAAGTGGTCTGGTGGTTCAACATATTTAGAAAGAGTAGAATGAACAAAATGGATCAGATCAGAGCCTTCAAGTGCGCAAATATAAATATTCGGACTGTAATAAAAAGCTTAGATTTTTATAACTAAACTATTAAATAATGATAAATAAATTATAATATAAAAGTGACATCTTACTTGGAATACTATCTGCAATTTTTTTTGTCATCCTAATTCATTGTTAGTTGATCTTTTTAGTTTCAAACTCTTCTTTGTGTCCATTTCAAACCTTTTATTTAGAAAATAACCACTTTGTCACTTTTTCTTTATATGTTTGGACAAAGTATCATTTCTTCAGTTTACTTCCTCCTGTCTCAGTTTATATTGCAATCACTTTAGCCCTATTCTCTGCATATTCCTGCTCATCCTACCATGAGTTTCAAACAAAGTTTCATTTACAATTAAGAGTCAACTTCACATTTTGGCTGCTACTAAAATGCCAAAGAAATCAATTGTCTTATTAAGTTTCTATACCCTGATGAGAATGACTTTATACTATATCAGCTTCCACACCAGTCCAGTCTGCCCTAAAGTTTACCCTAACAAGGACTATGGAGGATGGGGTTTCTCTGAGTCCTTAAACACAAATAAAACCCTCTTAACTCTTCAGGCCTTGTAGTCACCTGAATGAAAATCTCTCTAATGAAGGTAAAGGCTAAGAGGTTCATATAGAAAGAGTTCATGAATTGGGGTAATTGGGAGCTACAGACCTCACTTCAAATTGGTGATTATGTGCTGGAATTGACTAAATTTAGCAAGTTAAATCCTACATACGTAGAAGGAACAACCACACTAGAACTACATTTAGTAAGCACTCACTTTATTTATTTCCAAATCTTTTAATGCTTTACATGCTGAAAATAGTCTTTTTTGAGTTCACACTATCAAATTAATATTAATTTATAGCATTTTATCGGTAATGGTGTTGAAGCTAAAAGAGCTCTAAGTGAAATTCTCAAGTACAATTTTCAGGTAAGAACTTAACCTAAATTTAAATCTAGATCTTATGTTAATTACATTAATAGATCATAGTTAATTTCTCTTTCCATGCAGAGAATCTTCATGTGGAAGGGTTATTTAAGCTAATTACTGGGCAACAACTTTTTGCAAACTCTTTTTCTCCTTTTAGGAATTTGTAGTATCAATGGGGTCGAAATGTGATTTTTTTTGTACTCTTAATAAGGCAGAGTACACAGATTGTTTTGGAATCCTTCTAATGGATTATACTGAAATTATGAGAAATGGTGGAAAATATAGCATGGCAGCCCATGTGGGAACCCCAGAGGAATTTAACAAAATGTTTGCAGTGCTTATCTCCATTTTAATCTCATTACTGTCTTACTGAACTATTGTGAAATATCGTGTTGGGGCTAAATGTCAATATGTTTTAGGGTTAAGCATCGTGAGTACCCTCTCTCTTATCTGTTTTGTCCTTACCCCATAGATGACAGGGTTAAGGGCAGGGGGAACAACCACGTACAGACTGGCCAGAAGTATGTGGATGTAATGAGGAATGTTGTGGCCAAAGCGGTGTGTCATGAAGGAAAAGAGGGCTGGCAGGTAGAAGGCCAACATGGCACAGACATGGGAGCCACATGTGCTGAGTGCCTTGAGCCGGGCATCCCAGGATGGTAGATGGAAGACTGCTCGGAGAATTTGGACATAGGAAAACCCAATCACAGAAAGGTCAATATATCCTACTGAGAAAGCAATCAATCCATAGATAACATTAACTCTAATATTGGTGCAAGCTAGCTTTGCCAAGCCCATATGTTCACAGTAGATATGGGGGATAGTCCGGATACCACAGAAAGGCAATCTCAGGATGAGAAATATGAATGGAGTCACAAACACCAAAGTCCTGACTATGATGATTATGCCCATGATGGCTATTACCTTGTTGGTGAGGATCATGCTATATCTCAGGGGATTGCAAATGGCAATATAGCGATCTATGGCCATGACTGTCAGCACCACAGACTCTAGGCCAGTGCATATATGGATGGTGTACATCTGTGCGATGCAGGCACCGAACACAATCTCTCCAAGATTAAACCAGAAGATGCCCAGCATCTTGGGGATGGTGGCTGTGGACAAACCCAGATCAGTGCAGGCCAACTTAGCCAAGAAGTAAAACATGGGTTGGTGGAGGCTGTGTTCAGTCTGGATCACAAACAGGATAATGATATTCCCTAAGAGGGCGATTAGATACATTGCAAGGAAGGGAAAACCAATCCAGATGTGCACATCTTCTAGCCCTGAGATCCCCATTAGAAGGAAAGAGGAAGGGTGGAACTCTGTATTGTTGGTATGAAGCATGTTCGTGGGTATTCATTACAAATACATTTCTTGTAGAACTTTTCTTGCTTCCATTGAGAAACCCTAACTTCTTTCATAGCATGTTGCTTATTTGTTGGAGAAGCAGGAGGTCCACTCTTTAATTCCATAATATAACAGAAGAGACCTAGAGAGGGAATATGAGGTCAGTTAAAAAAAAAACAAACCAAAGCAAACTCTCTCACTTTGAAAAATTTGCCTCACCTGCATTAAAAAACATGCAGAAAACTTCCAAATAGAGCAATCTTGCACTTCCCATGTCTTTCATCTCTTCAGTCTCTAAGGAAGAAACTGCACATAGCTTAAAAGAGTGTATATTATTGCTAATCATACTTTTAAATTAGGATGTTAAAAATAGCCAAGGTGAAGCGCGCGCGCGCGTGTGTGTGTGTGTGTCAAATATCACTGGACTAGGACTGAGGTGGAGATGATGACTCTTATAGTTTCGTGGAATGATACATTCTTGCACAGCAGAACTGAGAAATTAAAAAGGTGCTATATGAGAGGGAACTCAGTAAAGACAAGGAATGAGTAGCTAGTGTTTGGATCTGAGTTAATGAGTGATACTAAAAATTTAGACACATATAGAGACTATTACATAATTCCAGGAAAACAATGCTCCCTCCTAGAACTGCAAAGTCCTATCACTCACTGATATATTTTGTTCCCTTTCTTTAACAACAACAACAACAAAACACTGAATGCACCTAGATATTTTGTAGAGGCTTTTGTGATTAATGATCTTCTTTTCTGCCTTCTTCACACTGCATTATATAAATGGACAATTGCTTTATACCCCTGGATAGTGGCAGTGCCAATGTATCTATCTTTTTAAAAGACACCGAAGTCAGATACTTGCCTCAACTTGGGAATAGGCTAGTTTCTATTAATTCTGCAGCTAGTTTCCTCAGTATAGTGATAGACGAGATAACACTTTTAAGTTGTTAGCAGGCTAATTTACTATGACAACTGAATCTGGTGTGCCTTGTGGTTGAGTCTTGGTTGTAACTGCTCCTGTGCACTGAATGCACTCTGTAACATGATGGGGCTGTGGGGTGCTTGGGAGTGTGCAAATGAGCCTAGAAATTTTGCTGTTGCAGGGTATATCCTGTGGTAGGCTCTGAGTAATAAGTGGAATATATTCAGTGATTGAACTTATTGGATCCTGGCAGTAACATATCTAGGGCAGTGCTATGGGCCGTGTTGCTTTGATAGTCCTTTGTGAGTGCAACGAGTTCTTGTATGGTGGTATCAGTCTTAAGGAAAAATACACCTGTTGACTTGACTCTAATTTGAGCCCCTTCTGCCAGGATGACTGGTTCTTTTTGAGATAACAAATTGGAAGAATATAGGGAAGGAAAGACTTCATTTGTACCAGCTGATGAGACTTACCATTAGGATTTTCCTTTGTGTTTGCTTACATGATTTTTTGTTTATATGTCGTGTCTATATATGTGCTCCTGTATTTAGTGATATCAGTTTGCTTGTTTATTACAAGCATGTTTTTCTGGGTGCTTTTTGTGTTAGTACTGATTTACAGCTATGAATCCAGGTTATTCTCGTCACAACTATCTCTCTCTCTTGCTATGTCCCTGGGAGATGGCCCCATCTGCAGAGACTATGGCTGAGTCACTGGAGCTCCATCATCCCATGAATCACTTTGGTTACTGTCATTGACAAACTTCTTTCAGCATAACAAGGAGCTGACTCACCTACCTCTGTCCAGCATCTGAAAAATCACATGAGAAGGACTGGATGCTCGAGGCTACAGCTTGCATGTGACTGAGCTCTCAATAGCCAGGGCCAAGAAGTTATATGAGAATTCTAGTCCTTTGGGAAAGGCTTCTACATAGTGAGTTGTGTCTGTGGACCTGGGAGAGAACAGAAAATGTTCATACCCCTGAGGATAGAACTTTATGTTTTTTGACTAGAGATGGCTTCTGCTTACTAATGGTCTGTAATCGCTACATCCTCCAGCGAGTACACTTCCCTGAATAAATCCCAGGAGTCAAGTCAGTCAGAGGCATTAATGGCATCTCCTGAAAGTCAGCTCAGCATATATATATATATACATATATATATATCAATATCAGAGATGGAATCCTAATTTAATTTTCCAAACCATATCTGTTATAAAAATTACATGATTTTTGTGAGCATATAGTGCCTCTAACACTATATGTAGTATTAATTAATAGTAATATCAAAATAAATATATTTAAATTTAGTTCATAGATTAAGAGCATGGTCTTTTGATTCACCCATATTTTCTTTTTATTATAAAGATGTGGAGTGCAGTTCAGGGTTAGGTATACAAACGTTAATTATGCAGGTATCCTTATTGATGAGGTGTGCCCCTCCCTCCCCTAGCAGTTTCCCTCAACTGCCAGTCCCACCCCACCCTCTGACAGATTCCTACTACTTCCAGTCCCTTTCTTATAGTATTATAATTGTTCAAGGTCCACTTATGAGTGAGAACATATGGTACTCTGTTCTTTGTTTCTGTGATAGATCACTGAATATGATAGACTCTAAATCCACCCAAATTGCTGCAAAGTCCATATATTTGTCCTTTTTTATGGCTGCATAATATTCCATTGTGTATATGTACCACATTTTAAAAAATCCAGTCCAGCTTCGATGGGCAGCATGGTTGGTTCCATATTTTTGATTTTGGATTTATCCATATTTTCTATGACCTTGGTCAACTAAATCTGTCATTCTAAGTTTTGGTTTTCTCAGGTAGAAATTGAGAAAAAAAATCATACCGACTTATAGCATTGCAACGATTTAATAAGGTAATGACTAAAAAGTGCTCAGAAATCATTTATCAGAAATTTGTTGATAAATCAACACTGGCTATTATTATAAATCTTTTATAACATTATCTCTGAAGATAACACTTTGGAGTTAGGCAAGTTTAAGTTAAATCTCTTTTCTGTGATTCAACAGCTAAGAAAACATTTCTTAACCTCTTTGAGCCTCATGTTTCTTCTTATAGATTCTCAAGGGTGACGAAAACAGCAAACCCGTTTCACATGATATTTCTCATAAGTAAGTGTGATAAGGCATTTGACTAGGACAGAAGAGTGTTTAACAATGGGTCTAATTACTAAAATGAGCATTAATTCTTATTAATCATTTGATATATAATTTTGTGTTTCAATAACATTGATAAAATATTGAGTAGAAAAAAATGTAATTACTTTTTTAGTTCACTGGATTGCTCCTATAAAGAACTCTCATTTATTTATTCAAGAAATGTATTCAGTTCGCCACTAGATGTCAGTCATGCTCATGTGACGAGCAAAAGTTCCTTGATTCAACCGACATTTATTGAGCTCCTGCTGAGTTAGATCAGCGGGCCCCCAAACATTTTAGCATCAGGGATCGGTTTCATAGAAGACAAATTTTCCATGGACCTGAGGTGCGGGATGGTTTCAGGATGATTTAAGTGCATAATATTTATTGTCCACTTTATTTCTATTATTATTACACTGTAATATATAGTAAAATAATTATACAACTCACCGAAAAAGAGAGAGAGAGAGAGACAGAGAGACAGAGAGACAGAGAGACAGAGAGAGAGAGAGAGAGAGGCGTGTGTGGAAGTGGTAAATAAAATAATGGGCGGGCCACGCGTGAACTAAAGTGTTGGATTCTGACTTAAAACCTGCCACCAGATGCAGTTATACAGCTGAAGCACATCAACTCACTTGCCACTCACTCACTGTTAGGGTTTTCATGAGATTGCAAGCAATTGACTTATTATGGTCTCAGTGCAGTCAAACCTCACTGCTAATGTTAGCGCTAGTCTCGCTACCTTAGCTCCACCACAGATCACCAGGCATTAGATTCTCATCAGGGGCAGGTAACCTAGGTCCCTGGTATGCACAGTTTACAGTAGGGTTCGCGCTCTTGTGAGATTTTTTTGGTTTGTTTGTTTTTCGTTTTTTTAGTTGGAGTCTCAGTCTGTCGCGAAGGCTGGAGTGCAGTGGCATGCACGCTCACGGCCACCCCAGCGTCGACCTGCTGGGCTCTGGCGATCCTTTCATCCCATTCTTCCAAGTACCACAACGTGCACTACCACAATCGGTTAATTTTTTATTTATTGTAGAGACGAGGTCTTGCCAAGTTGTCCGGGCTGGTCTTGAACCGTCAGGCTCAGACAATCCACTAGCCTCGGCCTCCCAAAGTGCTGGGATTATAGGCTGAGCCACCAAGCGCGGCCTCCTATGAGAATTTAATGCCAATGCTGACCTGACAGGAGGTGGAGCTCAGGCGGTAACGCTAGTATGGGGAGTGGCTGTCAGTACAGATGAAGCTTCACGGGCTGACTGGTTGCTCACCTCCTGCTGTGCGGGTTGGTTCCTAACAGGTACTGGTACTGGTCTGTCATACTCGGGTTTGAGGAGACCTGAATTTGACAGCATGGTAATTAGGTGCTTAATAACAATGAGCTAAATCAACAAAAGCTTGCTTGTAATTTAAGCATTATGGATATGTAATGGCCAAATCAACTACATTTCTTGAACATGTGAACTATCACGCTAACAGCAGTTTTTCAAGATATTTATCTTCATTTGTATATCTCCAAGTGTAAAGCAATCTGCTTTTCAGTGACAAAAGAGTGTAAAGAATAAGAAGTTAGGACTCATTGGTTATAATATTCTCTGCAAATGCATTTTCTCTTTCTTTCTTTCTTTCTTTCTTTTTTTCTTTCTTTCTTTCTTTCTTTCTTTCTTTCTTTCTTTCTTTCTTTCTTTCTTTCTTTCCTTCCTTCCTTCCTTCCTTCCTTCCTTCCTCCTTCCTTCCTTCCTTCCTTCCTTCCTTCCTTCCTTCCTTCCTTCCTTCCTTCCTTTCTTTCTTTCTTTCTTTCTTTCTTTCTTTCTTTCGAGACAGGATTTTACTCTGTTGCTCATGCTAGAGTACAGTGGCACAATCATAGCTCACTGCAACCTTGAACTTCTGGGCTCAAATAATCTTCCATATCAGCCTCCTGAGTAGCTTGGATTATAGGCAATCCACTATACCTGGCTCCTCTCTATAAAATTTGATATATCTTACTATGCATGAAGATATTGATGTTTTTGCATTACAATATTAGTTAAAGCTTTAGAAAGCGAAATGTCTTCCTTAATACTCATGAAACTTATAAAACTATAAAGATACACCTAGCATATCAGTTCCTTCATTCCATTTTGTGACTTAGAGAATACTCCAAAATTATGTGAGAAAGCTAGGAATACAAACAGAATATGTATGACAATTGCATGCATATACCCTTCCTTTTTCTCATCTCAATCCTCAGTGCCAATATATTAGATTTGATTTCAAAGGTATTTGTCCTAATTATCTGTATTTTATCAGTATTATTTTAGATAACTCTTGAGCTATTTACATTTTTGAGTACAAAAATATCAGAAAGATTCTAAGAGGACCCTGAGAACAAAAAGAGAGACAGTATTTAATGGCATAGATATAATCCCAAAATAAATAGCATAGGATAGTAATTGAAAGGATAATATACGGAAATACTGTTCTCCAAATTTTTGTTTAGAATTTTCCACTGGCTCTTCATTTATATAAGCTGGTGTGCTGGATAGTTTCTCTTGGTCTCTCCAGATCTATACTCTGTGTCTTAGGGGACTCACCGAGTATGTTCTACATTGGTAGCTTCCTATGCTCTATGGCATATTGTTGGGTTCAGAAAAATAGAAAGCACTAGCAAAATGGTAAGAGGAGAGAGAGATTAGGATATTTTTTCTGGTTCTCAATGGCTTCTTCATCTTAGATGGCCTGTAGGTCACATGGTCTCTCCGAGTCCTTCAGAATAAATATCTCAACTTCGGACAACTAGTTTCTCCACAATACCCTCTAGGTCTCTAGATCCCAGGAATCCCTTCTTCTCTTAGGGTTCAGGAGTTATAAATATCTCCACATTTACTATCCCTATTGTCCCTTCTGAGTTCCTTAAATTGTGTCTATATGCTTGTCTTAGTTTACAGGGCCAACTTTAGTCGACCAGCTATTGTTTCTAGTACCTTGATTAATATTTCCAATACGAAGTCTTACATTCTCCTATGCATTTCTCCATTTAAACTTAATTTTATATCAGCCAGGTGTGGTAATGCATACCTGTAATTCTGGTTACTTGGAAGACTGAGGCGGAAGGATCGCCGGAGCCCAGCAGGTCGAGGCTGCGGTGGCCGGGAGCAGCCACTGCACTCCAGTCTGGGCGACAGAGTGAGACTCCAACTCAAAATAATAATAATAATAATAATAAAAGATGTATATGATATTATATACAGATGCTCCTTGACTTATGATGGCATTATATCCCAATAAACTCCTAATTAACTGAAAATATTGTCTGATATTCTGAAGGCATTATGCACAGGCAGCACAATAAATGAAGAAGCATCCTAGTAACGGTGCAACTAGCATTAAGTCAGTAAAATTTAGAAATGTAAAAGGAAATATGGTCTATATTTTCTGAGGAGTCATGACATTGTTAATTATAACAATGTTAGTACAAAAGTTTTCAGCTTACAGTGGATTTATTATGGGCATAACTCCATCATAAGTCATGAGAGTACTGAATGCATTTGCTTGCAAACCATAAAGGAGCAAAATTGTTTAGTTAAACTTTTGTAAGTCAGGGACCATCTGTGTGTGTGTGTCTTTTGTGTATGTGTGTGTGTATTTACCAGTCTCATTGTTAACTTGTCATAAGCAGTTTTTTCTTTGAATTTCAATTTCTTAAGGTTTTTGAACTGCATTTAAATATACCTGAAAGTCGACAATTCTATAGTTTTGGAAAATTACATAAATCACAATATAATTTAAAATGGTCAATAAATACTGAAATATAAGAAATATCATTATTAATCATTAGGAAAATAAAAATTAAAACTGCAATGAGATAGTAATTCTTACCCAAAAGAGTCGCTAAATTCAAAGCTGAACACATTAAATGTTAGACATTTAATATGAGAATGTGGACAATTGGAATTCTTACACTTTTTTAGTGGGAGTGTAAAATGTGAAATCACTTTGGAAAACTGTTGAGAATTTTCTTCAAACATGGCACCAGGAAAATGGAAAAGTCTGCAAGCATCTGAAATTTTTATAAGTTTTTATAAATCAAGATAATATCAAGGCTTTGGCTGGGTATTATGCATCATTTATCAATCAACCAATTGAGTAGATTGATGTTGTACCATATTTGAGAAGATATTGTATTTGAATTGAACTTTATGGAAGTTGACCATAAGTTAGACTGAATTATGTCTGTTTTAAGGTGCTGAAGGGTAGCATAAAGTTAGAGGTAAGCAGCACTAATATTCTATGAGCTAGACTGCTTTCTATATTCTGTAGAGTACTCTGTAATGCATAAAGAATTTCCAAGGAGAAGGATTGCCTGGCAGGGTAAGAGAGGATTATGGTAAATGGCATTGTCTTGGAACATTTAATAATAGTAGAATATAATTAACTCTGGCACTGATGTATTTTTCTCTTGTCACTGTTTCCTCAATTATTTTTATCCTTCATTCCTTTTTCTTTATATCATATCATAAGTTATATCATCACATCATATATGTTACTAAGCTTATGTGAAAATGCCTTTAATATTTTCATGTACTGGCAAATTCATGCCATATTTAATTCATAAACATGAGCAAGTGTGCACACATACACACAACTTTATATACAAATGGTTGCTCAAACTGCAAACAGATTATTCCCCCAAAATAGGCCATGGTCCAGGTCCAAAGCAGAAATACATGTACACAGATCACATGAATGCAGCAGAAAATTAGAAATTGGGCATTAACACTCTCACTGCTCTTGTTCAACATTGTGTTGGAAGTCCTAGCTAGGACAATTAGACAAGAGAAAGAAATAAGGGGTATTCAAATGGGAAAAGGGGAAATAAAGTTATTCCTCTTTGCTGATGATATGATCCTATACCTTGAAAATCAAGAAGAATCTGTTAAAAACCTGCTTGCACTGATAAGGACTTTGGCCAGGTCTTGGGTTACAAAATAAATGTGCAAAAGACAGTTGCATTCTTATACACCAACAAGTAGATAGAGAACCAAATAAAAAGTACAATCCCATTCACAATAGCCACACACATAAAAAAAATGAATTACTTTGGCATCTTCCTAACCGGAGAAGTGCAAGACCTTTACAATGAGAACTACAAAACACTGCTCAAAGAAGTCCAAGAAGACACAGACAGATGGAAAAATATTCCATGCTCATGAACTGGAAGAATCAACATTGTTAAGATGTCCATCCTACCAAAGGCAATCTACAGATTCAACACAATACCCATTAAATTACCTACATCATTCTTCTCAGACCTGGAAATGACAATACAGAAATTCATATGGAAGCATAAATGACCACAAGTAGCCAAAACAATCCTCAGCAAAAGAAACAAAGCAGGAGGTATCATACTTCCAGACTTCAAACTTTACTATAAGGCACCAATAATCAAAACAGCCTGGTACTGGTACAAGAAAAGGCATATAGAACAATGGAGCAGGATAGAGATTCCAGAAGCAAAGCCTCAATTTCTCCACCAGCTCACATCTTTGACAAAGCCTCCAACAACAACCACTGGGAAGAGGAGAACCTGCTGAGCAAGTGGTGTTGGGAAAACTGACTGATCACATGCAGAAGATTGAAACAGGACCCCTACCTATCACCATACACAAAAATTAACTCTAAGTGGATGAAAGAATTAAATGTAAAACCTCAAATATAAGAATCTTAGAAAATGCAGGTGACAACGTTATGAAAATTGGAACTGGCAACCATTTCCTGATCAAAACGCTAAGTGCCCATACCATAACAAATAAGATAGACAAGTGGGACCTCAACAAATTGATAAGCTTCTGCAAAGTCAAAGAGACTATCAAGAGAGCAGAGAGACAGCCCACAGAATGGGGAAAAATTATTTGCCAACTGTATATCTGGCAAAGCCCTAACATCTAGGATCCACAAGGAACTCGAATGCACCAAAAGGAAAAAAACAAACAGCCCCATTAAAAAGTGGGTAAAAGACATGAATAGACACTTCTCAAAAGAAGATACGCAGGCAGCCAACAGATACATGAAAAAGTGCTCAGCCTCACTCATCATCAGAGAAATGCATATCAAAACCACATTGAGATACCACCTAACCCTAGTAAGAATGACCATTATTAATAGAATAAACAACAACAGATGCTGGTGAGGATGTGGAGAAAAAGGAACGCTTTTACACTGCTGGTGGGAATGCAACCTAGTGCAACTTCTTTGGAAGACTGCGTGGTGATTTCTGAAAGAATTAGAAATTGACGTTCTGTATGACCCAGCAACCCTCCTTTTGGGAATATACCCAGAGGAATTCAAATAATTCTACAAAAAACTTACCTGCACATGTATGTTTGTTGCAGCTCTATTCATAGTAGCTAAACATGGAACCAACCATGCTGCCCATCGAAGCTAGACGGGATAAAAAAATGTGGTACATATACACAATGGAGTATTATGCAGCCATAAAAAGGGACCAACATATGGACTTCGCAGCAACTTGGATGGATTTAGAGTTAATCATACTCAGTGACCTATCACAGAAACAAAGAACAAAGAGCCATATGTTCTCACTCATAAGTGGACGTTGAATAATCATCACAATACTATAAGAAAGGGATTGGCAGTAATGAGAGACTGCCAGGGGAGTTGGGGTGGGATTGGCAGTTGAGGGAAACTGCCAGGGGAGGGAGGGGCACCCCTCATCAACATGGGTACCTGCATAATCAACGTATGTATACCTAACCCTGAATTGTACCTCACAACTTTAAAATAAAAATAAAAAAATAAAAATTAAATTAAAAAAGAAGAGTAAAATTCCCTGAGCAAACAATAAACAAAAATAAAGAAATTGAGCATTCAGAGGCTGAATGTAATAATGTATGCAGGATTTCCTCTAGGGTGTATGGTGCCTGGGGCCGTTGTGTTAGTCACCGAACAATTTGGCGAATAATCATATAACAAAGTTCATGGACTTAGGTGATATACAGTATAGCAATTTGTCAATGAAGATATAAGATTGTGGGTAAATAATTAATTATATATATTTGGTTGTTATTCAGTCACTGCACCTAAAAATTCTTTATAGTGTCCAGGCAATTTTTCTGGTCAGTTCCATGAACTATACAATTTTTTTAAATTGTCAAAACAGGTCATTTCTGTCATTTCAATTTTTTTTTGCCACAAATAGAAATACCAACATTTCATTATTATCAATACCATGGCTTTTCAAAATAATATAGATCTTCTTGCCTCTTACATTTTAAAATTCCCTTTATTTCATACTAACTGCATCATTACTTAGGAAGCTGCATTATCCATTGTGTTGTCAGTGCAAAATAACTTCAAAGACTTTCTCAAAGTTTCTTTGATTCTCTCTGTTTCAATCTTGACGGGCTATGTGAAGTCAGGAATTCCCCCTCTTTCTCTACATTTCCTAGTTTATTTGCATATATATGTTCATAGTAATATCTGATAATCTTTTTAATTTCTTCAGAATCATTGTGGCTTTGTCTTTTTCATTGATAATTGTGATTATTCAATCTCTCTCTCTTCTTTTTTTAAGTTTTAAATTTTGAAGATATGGAGTACAATTCAGAGTTAGGTATACAAATGTTCATTATGCAGGTACCCTTGTTGATGAAGTGTGCCCCATCTACCCTGGTAGTTTTCCTCTACTGCCAATCCCACCCCCACCCCTCCTGGCAGTTTCCAACTACTGCCAATCCCTTTCTTATAGTATATAATAATTTTTCAAGGTTTGCTTATGAGTAAGAACATGTGGTACTCAATTCTTTGTCTCTGTGATAGATTTCTCAGTATTATAGACTCTAAGTCCATCCAAGTTGCTGCGAATTTTGTCCTTCTTTATGGTTGTGTAATATTCTATCATGTATATGTGCCACATTAAAAAAATTCCAATCCTCTTTCAATAGGCAGCATGGTTGGTTCCCTGTTTTTGCTATTGTAAATAATGCTGCAGTAGACATATGTGTGCAGATATCTTTTTTATAGAGAGATTTGAGTTCCTTTGGGTATATTCCCAGTAGGGTAATTGTGGGGTCATATGGAATGTCAATTTTTAGATCTTTTAGGAATCACCAAACTGTTTTGCATAGAGCTTGTGCTAGTTTACAGTCCTACCAACAGAGTGTTCCCCTTTCCCCCACATCCTTTCCAGCCTCTGTTGTTTTTTGAGATATGAACAGCCAACAGATACATGAAAAAATGCTTAGTCTCACTGATCATCAAAGAAATGCAAATTAAAACCATATTGAGATACCACCTAACTCCAGTCAGGGTAGCTATCATCTCTCTCTCTTTTCTTATCTCTCTCCTTCTGTCTCTCTCATCAGTCTGGCCAGAGATTTGTCAACCTTATTTATTCTTTCAAAGAACCAGCTTTTTGTCTCATTGATCCTTTCTATGATTTTTTTCCCTTGGTTTCTATTTCATTCAGCTGTGGATTTATTTTATTAATTTCAATTTTATACTAATTCTAGGATAGGATTGCTTTTGACTTGGTGTTAGTGTGTTTACTTGTGACCCCTCTATTTTCTTGATATTTACATGCAATGCTATCAACTTCACTCTCAGCATTGTTTTCATGGTATTCCAGAAGTTCTTGTGTGTTGTATCTTTGCTTTCATTTGTTTCCATGAATCTTTTTATTTTTGTCTTGATTTCTGTGTTGATCAAATCTCACTTCTGGGAATATACCCAGGGGAACATAAATCACTTTACTAACAAACAAACAAAAACAAAAATCTTGCACATGTGTGTTCGTGGCAGCCATATTCACAATAGCAAAAATATGGAACCAACCCAATGCCCCTTGAAAGTGAGCATGAGTGGACTAAATGTGCCTCTGAAGAGACATAGAGTGGAAAATTGGATAAAGAAGCATGATCCAACAGTTGGCTACCTCCAGGAAACTCATCCCAGTGCAAAAAGCCCACAGGCTTGAAGTTGGAGGCTGCAAAACAGTCTTTCAGGCAATTGAAAAACAGAAAAAAGCAAGAGTAATGATTTCGATATCAGACAAGGCAGACTTCAAACTGTCAAAAGTTAAAAAGGCCATGGAGGGACACTGCATAATGAAAAGGATCAATCCCACCATCAAGAAATATCCATCTTAAACATATATGCATCCAACCCAGGAGCACCAGGTTTTATAAAATAACTACTAAGTAAAATAAGAGAGGACATTGACTTTCACATAATCATAGTTAGAGACCTAAATATTCCACTAGCAGCTTTAGATAGATCATTAAGGTAAAAATAAAAATAAAATAAAAATAAAAACTAACAAGGAGATCTGGAATCTTAACCTGATGCTTTATCAAATGGATTTAATAGATATCTACATAATATTCCACCCACCATCTGCAGAATATATATTCTACTCATCAGCAAATGGAACATATTCCAAGATCAATCACATTCTTGGAAATAAATCAATCATGAACACATTTCAAAAAAAATCAAAATAATACCATGCATCTTCTCAGATCATAGTGAAATAAAAATAAATATTGCCACCAAAAAGATCCTTCCTCAAACACACAAAGATATGAACACTAAACAACATGCTGCTGAACAACTTCTAGGAAATTGAGTCAGTCATAAGAAATCTCCCTGTCAAAAAAAGCCCCAACCTAATGGCTTCCAAGATGAATTCTACAAGGCATACAAGGAGGAGCCAATACCAATTTTATAGAAAGTAGTCTAGGCAGTCAAGAATGATAAAATTCGCCCCAGCTCATTTTATGAAGCTAGCATCATACTGATACCCAAACCTTGCAAAGACTCAGCAAGGAAAGATAATTACAGACCAATCTCCTTGATGAAAATAGAGATAAACATTTTCAACAAGATTCTAGCAAATTGGATCCAACAACACATCGCAAGAATCATCCACCATGAGCAGGTCTTGTTCAATATTCACAAGACCATAAATATAATTCAGTATCTTAATAGATGTAAAACCAAGGACCACATGATTATCTCATTAGATGCAGAAATAGTATTTGACAAAATCTAGCATCTCTTCTTGATAAACATTTTTGAGCAATAAGCAGAGAAGAAACATTTCTCAAAACTGTAAGAGCCATCTATGAAAACCCATAGCCAACATTTTGCTCAATGGGCACAACCTGGAATTATTCACTTCTAAGAACAGGAACAAAACAAGAATGCCCATGTTTACCTGTCTTGTTCAACATAGTGCTGTAAGTCCTAGCCAGAGCAATCCAGCAAGAGAAGAAAATCAGGGGTATCCAAATAGGAAAAGAGGAAGTTAAGCTATCCCTCTTTGTGAACAACATAATGCTATGCCCTAAAAACCCCAAGGAGTCTGTCAAAAGCCTTCTCACACTGATAAACGACTTTGATAAAGTCTTGGGGTACAAAAATCAATGTGCAAAAGACAGAAGTATTTCCATACACCAGCAACAAAGAGGTGGATAACCCAATAAAAAAAGCACAATCTCATTCACAATAGCCACAGAAAAGAAATACTTTGGCATCCACCTAACCTTGGCATTCACCTGAAAGACCTTTACAACTAGAACTACAAAACACTGCTCAAAAACATCAAGAATGACACAAGCAAATAGAAAAAACATCCCAAGCTCATGGATTGGATGAGTCATTATTGTCAAGATATCCATCCTACCCAAGGCAATCTACAGATTCAATGCAATATCCATCAAATTACCAACATCATTCTTTTCAGACCTGGAAATGACAATACAGAAATTCATATGGAAGCAAAAAAGAGTAGGAATAGCCAAAATAATACTCAACAAAAGGAACAAAGTGGGAGGTATAACACTTCCAGACTTTAAACTCTATTACAAGGATCCAGTAACCAAAACAGCCTGTCATTGGTAGAAGAATAGGCACATAGAGCAAATGGAACAGGACAGAGATTTTGGAAGCAAAAACTTGGTCTCCCAACGACCTCATCAACAAAACTACTAATAACAATCACTAGGGAAAAGAGACCTTTTTTAGCGAATGGTGCTGGGAAAACAAACTGACCACCTGCAGAAGAATGAAACTGGATCCCTACTTATCAACATATACAAATATCAACTCTAAATGAATCAAAGACCTAAACATAAAACTTCAAACTACAAGACTCTTAGAAGAAAACGTAGGAAACACTCTTAGGCATATCGGAGTAGGCAATAAACACTTGACCAAATCCATTGTCAACAAACCTAAGATAGACAAGTGGGACCTCATCAAACTGAAAAGCTTTTGCATGGCAAAAGAAATGAACAAGAGAGTAAAGAGACAACCCACAGAATGAAAAATAAGAACAACAACATCAAGGAATTTGCAGCAAATTGGAGTTGGACACCATCCTACTAAGTGAACTATCACGGAAAAAAAATCTGAATGCCACACGTTCTCACTCATAAATGGGCCTTGAACATTAATCACTTTAGCACAAAGGAAGGATTGGCAATCACTGGACACTGCTAGGGGAGGGAGGGAGAGAGGAGAGTTGGGGAACATCTGACAACACAGGGGGAGTGAGGGCTTGTTACAAGCCCAGACTTCACCTGCCTACAGCCTACTTCTGTAGTTAATCCTCATTGTACCACAATAAAATGTAGTACATATGCACAAGGGAATACTATGCAGCCATAAAGAAGAACAAAATCATGTCCTTTGCAGCAAGATGAATGCAGCTGGACATCATTATTCTAAGTGAACTCTCACAGAAACCAAAAACCAGATACCACATGTTCTCATTCACAAATAGGCCTGGATTCCTGGGCTCACGAGCACAAAGGTGGGGAATACAGATGCTGGGTACTGCTAAAGGAGCGTGGTAGAGAGGGAGGAGGGACATATAATACCACACTGGTTACCAGGTCCACTACCGGGGGAGAGAGGGCTCATTAGAAGCCCAATCCTCACCTGCACTCAATTTACTTATATAGTAAATCCTCCTATGTATCCCACAACTCTAAAATAAAAAAAATTATACTTTTAATACTATAATACAAGAAAAATTTATTCGTGTGTTACACTGATGATGACCCCAAGTACCAGGCTTAATCAGTTCATTCTTAAAAATATGAATGATAATTTTTTTCTTCATGTTGAATTTATTGTTTCAGACTTTATGGCATAAATATAGAAAAAAAATCTTTCAACCACTTGAACTATTTAGATTCAAATCAGTGCATTTCTTGGATATGATCTCTGTCAATGCTGACTGCACTGGCTTCCTTTTGCATAATACCATTAGCTTGGAGTATAGGTAATGCATGAGTGGGCAGAGTGAGAAGAACATTTTATTCATATAAGGAATTCCCCTACCTCATCTGGAGTTATTAAGGTTGTCACAGAAGAAAATAACATTGCTATATTGATTGGAGGTGAAACAGGACGCAGACTGAAAGTGCCTCGTGGCATTGAGGAGCTACAGTCTCAAAAGCTTGGAGTACATAAGAGGTAGCCGCTACCGTGGAAATGCTTGACAGTTAGTGTGGAGCCTGCAGGTATAGCCACTTCCATGGAGATGCCTGAGAGGTAGTGTAGGATGATTGCTCTGGGTACTCCTGCCAGAGTTGGAAGGTAATAACTTAAAGGATATCTGGTACTTATACTCATCATTGGGTATTTAGCAAGAAGGCAGTATGAGGGTTGGAACACAGACGGGTGAGAGCAAGTATGGAGCCCTAATGCATGGATCAAGCCCGAGGTTCAGCAGTGGACCATTGGGAGACCAGAGTCTTGAATTCAACCTGTGTCTGACATGAGTAAGAGTCACCTTGAATTAGCATGTCAGCAGAACCCTTCTGGTGGCCCCATACTATGTGATTTTATAAAAGAAAACAATGGTCTCCAGAGAAAGTTTTATCTTCTCGTCAAGCCACTCTCCAGAAACTGGATCACAGCAATGGACATGGATCACAGAGCTCTTTAGAATGAATGACTGGCTCCACAAGCTGGTGGTTGATGGAAGAGAGGCACAGAGTTCTTTAAAGAAGAGAACTGAAGCCACACATGTTTGTTCCAGGCTCAGAGCACCTCACCCAGATATTAAGAACATTGCTGTCCCCATGCACTAGATGTGAACTTAGAATATTCTGAGGAAGCTACTTCTTGAGTTCCTCTGAGAAGAAAGCCCAGGAGAGGGCCTCTACTCAGCCAAATCTAAGTGTAGTATTTCAGTTTGATTATGAACCATTTCAGGGATATCATTATAGTGCACTCCAATCTACACTGTACACACTATTATGATTAAATTGAATGTTTCTCACTCCCATCACTATATTTAACCAGAAAGTTGCTTTATACATGTCACAAAACCCTTCATGTCACTGAGAGAAGAGAACACTTTGTCTTTATTTAGCATATGGTACAGATATTGATGACGAGGATGCTGGTCAATGCTTACTGTTCAGAATTGTGGACCACAGTGATGAATACTATACCAATTTCAGTCCCCTTTGTGCCTATTCTATCTGCATGTGCACTCAGAGTTTCTGCAGTTTTCCTTTTCTCTTTACCAACACCCACCCCAGGCTACTCATTCTATCTCTCACTTTTCTAGATGTTCCCACTTGGGATTCACGGTGAAATCTCATATATACACATAAACATTTCCTACTTAAATCCCCCATAAAAGTCAAGAATTTGTGGTTAAGGATTTATCTGTGTGATCTGCCTCTTGTTACATGAAGATAATGCTACAGATGGATGCATTTTCATACATTTTATGCATGCAAGTACCTGCCTTTCTTGGGGCCTCAGGTTTTTTTTTTTTTGTAGATAAAGGAATATATCAGATTTCAA
This sequence comes from Carlito syrichta, assembly GCF_000164805.1. Classification (NCBI taxonomy): domain Eukaryota; kingdom Metazoa; phylum Chordata; class Mammalia; order Primates; family Tarsiidae; genus Carlito; species Carlito syrichta. The sequence continues at coordinate 561,389 of NW_007251929.1, forward strand.
TGTATTTCAATACTTAACATTTTGTATGCTCTCATAAAATTTAGGTTTATGGAGCAAAAAATAATTTTTATAATTTGTAAAAAACAAATTATAAACAATGCCCACAAACCTAAATAAATTCCACAGTTTATTATAGGATGCGGGTATTGTGCTTAGCCATTGTCAAGTTTCAGACCAAGAGCTGCTCAGAGTCACAGAAATTTATCAGGTAACATTGTTTCCTTTGTCTTCTTGGCCCAATTTCCTAATATTTTTCTCTATGTACTTTTGAGTATTTTGCATATTGTCACGTAAACAGTGGTTTAGAACAGAGGTTCTATATTATAAGACATGAGAGAAACTTTTTGTAATTTCTAAGTATAAATTATTTGGGCGGTTACAAATTTCAGTTCAGTGTCTGTCTGTCCTATTTTAAAGCAAACCACATTCTCTAGCCATATCCAGAGTTTGAAAATGGAACTAAATATTGGCAACTTATAGGATAAATAAATTACACTTAGAGTATTTTGAGTCTGGCAACAAGCCTGACCTTGTGCTGAAACCATAGCATGAACTTGATTTCTTTTTTGAAGTTTTGTGTGGTCCTGTGTAAGATGAAGAGAAACTGCCTGATAGAATTCAATTTGAATTAGACATGTAGTACAAATATTCACATCTAAAATGACTTCGCTTCGAGTGAGAAAACAATATCATGTCTTCTTAATGCCCACAATGCATTCCTCCACTCACCAAGACTTTACTGGAGAAAGAATGATGAAGAAAAGGGAGCGAGGAAGAACAAAAACCTGAAAGAAGAAAGGGAGCAAGAATGGCAGGAAGAACATGACTGAGAGATCTTAAAAATGAGTCAAAGATTCTAGAAAAGGATTTAAGGAAACAACATTTAAGATTACTGTAAATAATTGAAAGCTATGAAATGAGATATCCTAATTCACACACTGCCACTGGATTATACTTATTTTATTCATCGATAAAATGAGATGGATCAGTGTCTTTCAGAATCTAAATTTACCTAAATAAAAGACGTATGGAGAAACTGAGATAGTTCTCACTTGTCTTTGCAGAAAGTTCTACTCCAAAGCCACCGTCACCTTCAGTCTAGTTGCTTTCTGCATCAGTCTGTAACCTTTGTCGAGGTACATGGAGGGAGCCAGGTTATGGGCAGCAAAGGTGGCTGTGCATTATCTGCAAGTCCTAAACCAAAAAGAAAAAGCATGATCTCATCTTACAGACTAAAAAGGAAGCTCTGATAATTTGGGTTGTAGTAGATACGGTTAACCCAAATTTTACACAGAATTATTCTTTCTGTACAAATATCTTTATGACCTGCTGTCGGATCTGCTTAGTCCTGATTCCATAAATGACAGGGTTAAGGGCAGGTGGGACAACCACGTATACATTAGCCAAAAGAATATGGATGTAGTGAGGAATGTTTTTGCCAAAACGGTGTGTCATAAAAGAAAAAAATGCTGGTGTGTAAAAGCACAGCATGACGCAGACATGGGAACCACAGGTATTAAAAGCCTTTAGTCGGGCATCTTGAGAGGGAAGGCAAAAAATAGCTCGAAGGATAAGCACATAAGAAAAAGCAATGAGGATCACATCCACCACAATATTAGAAATCACTGTGAGACCATAGATTATGTTGACTTTAATGGGTGAACAGGCCAACCGGGCAAGACCCATGTGCTCACAGTACGTGTGAGGGATGCTGTTATTCCCACAGAAAGGCAGTCGCAAAATCAGAAACACGAATGGGGTTACAAGAACTAAATTTCTTCCAACAACAATAGAAACTAGGATACTGATGGTTTTATTGGTGAGGATCATGGTGTATTGGAGAGGATTGCAGATGGCAACAAAGCGGTCATAAGCCATGGCTACCAATAGAACAGTCTCCATACCTGTAAACATGTGGATAAAGAACATCTGAGTAAGACAACCCCCAAAACTGATCTCTTGGAGATTGAACCAGAAGATACCCAGCATTTTTGGGATGGTGGATGTGGACAGACCCAGATCAATCATAGACAACATGGCAAGGAAGTAGAACATGGGCTGGTGGAGACTGTGTTCTGTCTTGATCACAAGAAGAATGGTTATATTCCCCAAAAGGGCAATCAGGTACACAATACAGAAGGGGAAAGCAATCCAGATATGTAAAGTTTCTAGTCCTGGTATTCCTAGCAGGAGAAAGAAAGGGGGATGAAACTGGGTGCTGTTGATAGAAGGCATTCTCCTAGCAAGTGCCATTGAATTCCAAAGTAAAAGGGATCTGATTTTCTTTAAGCTTTTCTTTTATTAAGGTCCTGGAGAGATAGAAAGACACTTATTAGTATGCTAGAAGTCATGATGTAAGGAGTTAATTTACAAGCATTAGGGTGTCACTTCTTTCTAAAGGGTAATTGAAGAAGTCTCTCAGTATAGGCTATTGTAGTGAGAGTCTGCATAGGCAATATTTTTCATGGCTTTATTTTTTAATTTTTGAAAAACTAAAACTAATCACAATGCAACATACATTCACATTACGGCATTTTCTTTCATTGTTTACTAAGTAACCCTTGTTTAGGGAAATTATCATACCCCATGTTCTTCAAAGTGTAGACTTGGGATCTCTAAGGAATTCCTAGGTACCCTTCTGGAAGTCCACAATCTCAAAAGTATTTTTATAATAATAGACAATATCAGCAGTTTTTATTCTCATTCTCTCATGAGTATACAGTGGAATTTTCCAGAGGCTATATGAGGTGTTATCAAAATTTATCAGGATTTGGGGTTTGTATTAAGTGTGCTTTTGTGTGTGTAAGTATGTGTGACATAGAGCGAGAGATAGAGTAAGAGCAAGAGCGAGAGCGAGCGAGCGAGCGAGAGAGAGAGAGAGAGAGAGAGAGAGAAGATTGCAGAGGTAGGAGTAGTGAGAGAAAGTATGTTTTATTACATATGTGGGTGCATCTGTCAGTTTTTCTGTAACTTTGCCAGGTAGCTATTTCACAGTAGAAATACACAGGCAAAGGTGTGAGTACTCCCTGTTCTATATGAGGAGAAAGAGAATGCCTCTTGTTCCCAGAGAAGCTGGGAAGAGAAGTGAAAGAAGAGTAGAATGTTTGCCAATGTTGAGAGGAAGATACCCAGCTGAAAGATCAGGGAACATTGATTTTTGTGATTTTACTTGGAAGAGTTGGAGGAAATGGCTAGAATGATGTGTCACAAGATTTATAAACCATAGTCAGCCCAATATTCAGGGTGTCTGTTTTTTAAACTGACACTTTGCCAGCTGAGGGCAAAGTTCCCAGGGAGGTGGCAGAGGGGACTCTTCTCTGATAGTATAGTTCAAAAAAGTCAGGACATCCGCCCTCTCATAATTTTGGCCTGAATGTTTGCCTTCTTTCTGCTGCAGCTGTGTCACTAAAATAGCAGACACTGTATGGCCAATAATCTCAAGATCATTTTTTGGGTGCAAAATATAAAGTTCATCCTTCTCTAGATATGCACATTGACAAGGATCCCTGCCCAAGAGTCCATTTAAAAAAATTAATAATAACGATCTTTCCCTTATTGTATGCCCACCAATGCTTAACTTCTGAACTTGTGGTTTGTTTTTACTCTTCTGGATTATTATTATTATTATTTGTTGACACTAGTGAAATATTAGAGAAGTTTTATGTAATTTAAAACCATTTAGAAATGACTTGAAATCTTGCTAAGCCATTTACTATCTTGAGATTCTTTGCCTAATTCTTTAGCTATATAGACATTTTTTCTTCTGCAAAAATGAGATTATAAATTCTAGCTAATGTGGTTTATTTTAAGGATAAATAAGATCAATATGTGTATAAGTGCCAGTGCATAGGGTATCCTCAACAAATTGTAGTTTTATATTTTATTAATATCTCCAGAAATTTCATTTTTCTGTTAGCTTCTTTGTTGTTGTTTTGAGTTGGAATTTCACTCTGTCATCCAGACTGGAGTGCAGTGGCCGGGAGCGGCCACTGCAGCCTCGACCTGCTGGGCTCCGGTGATCCTTCCGCCTCAGCCTTCCAAGTAGCTGGAACTACAGGTGCGCATTGCCACATCTGGCTAATTTTTTTGACTTATTGTAGAGATGAGGTCTTGCTAAGTTGCCCAGGCAGGTCTCGAACCCACGGACTCAGGCAATCCACTCACCTCAGCCTCCCAAAGCACGGGATTGCAGGCTGAGCCACCGAACCCGGCTTTCTGTTAGCTTCTTAAGACAGTTAAAATAATTCACTTCTTAGCAGAAATAAATTACTTCATTGTAAAAAGTCCATTATTCAAAATTAAGTAGTAGTTGCATATAAGATGACATGAAGGAGGGATGGCTAAGAAAAAGTTAAATTGATAATGCAGCACAGGGCCATTTATACTTATTTCTAGATTTTTTATGAATACAACCCATTACTGCTCAGGGAAACAATTTTCTCCCCTCATTCTTACAGCTTTCCAAGCTTGGTGGGACCTAAACAGTTGCTGACAGTGGAGAATTATCTTCACTCAGGCTCTTTCATAATTGTGCCATAAAGAAGGAGGCCAGAGGAACAGCCTGAGTCTTGCTGATATACCAGGGGTGTTGGGCTTATAAAGATAGCTTGGCTATGGTTCCATAAAGCAGTACAGACATGGGAACCATGTTAGAATGGGCAACATCTAAGTTCACCAAGTAAGGCAGAGAGAGGATAAAATTTTACAGAGAATAAAATTGTACGTTGTATAATATCTGTATAATTTGATTTGAATATTGACATAAGCCATCTTCTGTTTCAGATGAACCACAAGCTTAGTCGCTGGGCCTGATTCCCTCTCAACAAACCAATTAGGTAGCCAGAATAATCTCTCTTATTGAAAATAGGTGTAATCATGCTACTATGAGACTGTATTTGTAGTATTCTGGCAATAAACAGTGTACTGTGTGAGTATATGTGTGTATGTGCATATGTGTATGCGAGTGAGGGACAAATTCTGTGTCACATTCATTGGTATGCCGTTGTTCTCACCTGTGAATATCTGTTCCAATCGTATATGCTCTGTTGTGTTCCTCTGTGAAGAGGATGATGCTTGGGATAATTCCTCAGCAAGGCAGACCTCCTGTCCCCTTTTATCCTCATTTATATTCTTCTCTTCTCTGTAGCATCTCACCTCTACTGCCCAAGCATTCTTGCCTCTCAAATATGTTCTTCCTTTCTTCACTTGGAGAAGAACTGCAGTATCAACCCAGGATCCTAAAGATAGTAACTGAGTATCCCTTCAGGCCTCTGAGCCCCAAGTCTGCCTGGTTACATAGAGAAAAGTTTTATAGTGAAGAAGGGTATCCCTATGACTAAATATATTCCAGAATCCCTGAGCTTAGTCTTTAGAATCCTCTGGAGCATACTCGCATGTGCTCAAGGATCATTAAGTCTTTGTAACTCTTTATTTCTCTCTACTGCATCTGCAGAGAAACACCATTATACATATAACAACTCAGCTTAGGGGGAGAGATATGACATTCAATGATAGGAAGGAGTTTATCCTGAAGAGAGAGAAATTTTGGTTTTCTTGACTATAGTTAGGCTGAGGGACAACTGAATACATTAGACAACTAGTTGGTATTTTTTGTCTTCTAATTTCAGGCTATTTTGAGTTGGTAGCACAGAAATGTAGTGTCTGTGATCCAAAATAAATTTTGATTTGATCTGCCATGTTCTCATGTTCATGACTTCTCTTTTGATTAATGAGAAGCTAACTTCTTAGTTTCCTGATTCTCCCTCATTGTGTCTGTGTTCCTCATTGTATCCACATTCATCTGTCCAAATCAAGTCTAACTGTAGCCAATATCTGCTTAAAATTCCTTCCATGATCCCTGTTTTCTCCACTGTATGCTATAGACTTTATATGATAAAACACATGCCTCATTGTTGCCAAGGTCCTATATTCAACATCCAATCAACCTTTTTTAGTTTAATTTACTTCATGACTTCCCAATACACATTCCTATACTTAGTGATCAAAAATCCTACATATGAAATAACTACCTCTCGTTTCCACTTTGTTTCAACTCTTCCTCAATTACCCTGTCTTCCAGATAGTCTTCCATATGAACCAATGCAATGTGTTCATAAGATTTTTGTGTCTTTTGTATTTTCATATTAGTGTGTACCCTCTTATAACATACACATTATGTTTTTTGTTGGTTTTGTTTCCTATATTTCCATTCTTTTATGAACTGGTATTAGAGTGATGTTTAACTAAATTTTATCCTTCAATTCACCTATTATAGTGCCTTGATTTTAGGAGGTGCTATGAATTATTAAATTACATTCTTTTTGGAGCATAAAAATTCTAGTTTTGTGAGGGTCACATACCATATGACTTTATATCTCCTGATCTTTCCTTATGTATACTCTTCTCCTACTCTCAAATCAGCTTTTCATGAGAAGCAATATTATTTTTGCCTTAAACCATTTTTGATGTTTAGTTCATATTCCATTTGAAACAGAAAGTCAGATGTTCCCTGAGGACACTACTTCTTCTGAAAATGTTTGAGGGATCTGAAATGTTTTTCCACTATACCTCCTCATGCCAAATAGCCTAGAGGCCTAGTGCCTTTTCTAGTATCTAGAATCCATCAAACCTATTACCTTTTATGTCTAGAATACTCTCAGCAGCTGGGACTACAGGTGTGCACCACCACGTCTGGCTAATTTTCTCTCTTTTTTTTTAGAGATGAGGTCTTGATATGTTGCCTAGATTGGTCTCAAACTCCTGGGCTCAAGCAATCCTCCCATATCAGTGCTGGTATTATAGGTGTGAGATACTGCACCCAGGCTAAAGTGTATCTTAAATGTTTTTTCTACTTTGAAAAAAGATGCAATTAAAATTTTTATTATGTTTCTGAAAATGTTCTCATTTTACTCTCAAATATGAATAATGAGTTGAATGAGCACTGATTCCAAATGCAAAATTATTTTTCCTTAGGACAAGAAACTTTTTTAACATCCACTTTTTGCATTTGAGGTTTCTGATACCAGTCAGATTATGTTTCAATTTTATCTATGCTATTTTTTTCACTTATGTAACTTGAATTTTCCTTCTCTTTCTCTTGATACCTTTTCTGTGGGATAGCTTAAGGTTTTTGTTTAAATTTGTTGTGCTTATAATTTCCACCAAATAGTACCTAAGTCTCTGCTGGGCTCCTATTGCAACTTTCAATATAAAGTCTTGAATAAAAAATTTTATTTTTGAGTCAAAATATTTGTCGCCTAGGCTGGAATGTAATGGCGTGTTCATGTCTACTGCACCCTTGACCTGCTGGGCTCAGGAGATCCTTCTGCTTCAGCCTTTAAGTAGTTGAAACTACAGGTGCATGCCACCACACCTGACTAATTTTTTTATTTATTGAGGAAACGAGGTCTTGTCAAGTTGCCCAGGCTGATCTCGAACCCCTGGGCTCATGCAATCCTCTTCCCTTAGCCTCCCAAAGTGCTGAGATTACAGGCATGAGCCACCATACCTGGCCAAGTCTTAAATAATTTTTTAGCTGTAGACTTTTTTTGTTATTCTCCTCTTCTTTATTTTTATTTATTTTACCTTCTGAAACTTCTATTATATTTATCTCAGAAATAAATACTTGCATTAAAAAATATATTGCCACTGAAATTTAGACATAATTTCACAAAAATTATCTAGTCATACAATGGCTATATCAGGTGCATAGTTGACACCTCCTTACTTTAAAGGATAAGTAAAATGAAACTAGATAATACATGTGGAATTAAATTGATGATTATAAAAACTTGTGGACATATTTATTCTTTTTTTAGTTATCTCAATATTGACTCTTCTCATTGAGATTGTGTGATTACCATTAATAATATATTTTGAAAATATTTATTTTGTATGTTAAATTAGTAAAAATTACTAGAAATTTCATACAATTGGGTAAAATAATTGTTGTAGTTAATTTTAAAGTCAAATTTGACCTTGAGAAATATTCTACTTAGGTCATTTAATTCTTTAAAATGTCCTTTACTTTTAATTATCATTCTTTCTTTTCTGTTGCCATTTTTAAAGCCCATGAATGTGTGTTTATATCTGCTTTGGCCATTTAATATATTCCTATCATACTCATTTTTTCACACTCGAATTTTTTAAAGTTTCTTTACAATCTGTTTTCTGTCCCTACCCCCTTTTCTCCTATACACTTTAATACTCAAAGTCATCCAGTTGAAAACAATATACAGAATGAATATTTATTCTTGTTCTTTCTCTCTAATGTGTGGCCAAATCTTATGTGTCCCCCCATCTCACAACTGGTACTTCCTCTTTATTGCATTGCCACCACTTACATGCAGGTTGTTCTGTTGGTGGCCATATGACCTCAATTTGTGTATCTCTATGAAAGTAATCTTATTATTGCCTGAAAGGGATTTAAAGCATCAGACAGTTCTTCTGTCAGTGAATTAAAGTGCTCCTCCTTGGAATTCCTTTTGTATGGTATGTTTTGTGTTAAGGACCAATGTATTAATGTTGCAAGTACATACTCAGACACACATAAACACATACACCTCCAAAAATTGCTGCCAACATTTACTTTACACACATGCACAAATGTATAAATGTAATAAATGGTCAGTTTTGGTGAAAACAATTTTTTAAATTAATTATCACAAGTTTTTGACCTTTAAGGACTTACACTTCTATAACCTAAATGAATTATCTCTCATTCAATCTGCTATTAACAAAGAGACTCTTTACCCGCTCCTGTATCTGCTTGGTTCTGATCCCATAAATGACTGGGTTGAGGGCAGGGGGAATGACTACATATAGATTAGCTAGGAGGATATGGATATACTGGGGGATGCCATGACCAAAGCGATGAGTGAGGAAGGAGAAAAGAGCTGGGCCGTAGAAAGCTAAGATGACACAGACATGGGAGCTACAAGTATTAAGGGCCTTCAGGCGGGCATCTTGGGAAGGGAGGTGGAAGACAGTGTGTAAAATCCTAGCATAGGAGGTAATGATAAGAAACAAATCCAGAAACAAAATAGAAATATTTCCAAGACCATAATAGACATTGGCACTAATGCTGGCACAAGCCAGACGTGCCACTCCCATGTGCTCACAATAGGTATGAGGTATGATTCTATGTCCACAATAAGGCAGTCTCATGAGGAGAAAAATAATGGGAGCAATCATGCATAAGCTTCTTAGAACTATGACTGTAGCAGTCAAACCAATAATTCTGTTGGTGAGGATCGTGGTGTACCTAAGAGGGTTGCAAATAGCCACATAGTGATCAAAACCCATGGCAAGAAGAACAATGCTCTCCATGACTGTAAAAAAATGGATAAAAAAGACTTGAGCAACACAGCACCCAAAACACAACTCCTGAAGGCTGAACCAGAAGATGCCCAGCATCTTGGGGACGGTAGTTGTAGAAAGACTCAGGTCAATCATTGACAGCATGGCCAGAAAGTAGAACATTGGTTGGTGAAGGTTATTATCAATCCAGATCACAAACAGAATGATAATATTTCCAACAAGAGCAATTAGATAAACAACACAGAATGGAAAGCCAAGCCAGATTTGTAAACCTTCCAATCCTGGAACCCCTAACAATAAGAACGAAGAGGGGTGGGGCTCAGTGACGTTGGGAGAGGACATTATTCATCAGGCTGATGGTGGCCATGGCCTTAAAAGTTGTTTCCAGTTCCCATTTGGCAAAATTCATTCAACTTGAGATCTAAAAAAGAAAGCATAAAAAATTTCTCAAAGAAAATGCTGACATTTGGTACAAATTTCTCTAAAGTCCCCCTTTTATTAGCTCTTTGTAAATAATGCTGGTATTATTCCTCATCTGCACCATAAATATGAGAGGCTAGGCTGCCAAATAGGAGTTAATGCCATGTATCTCCTAAAATTATAGGTTCAGAGTAAATAAATGCACTTACTCTCTCAAGAAATAGATATTATAAGATGATAACAAAATTGATAATGGTAATAATCACCACAATAATAATAGTTATTATTAATTTATTCCTACCATTTTTCTTAGATATTTTGCTTACCAGTATTTGTGTATATTATCTCATTTAATCCTACTCACAATTTTATGATGCAAGTTCTGCTGTTATCTAGTTTAATAAAAAAGTTTTAATAAGCGAATTTTTTATTGTTTACAAAGCTAATAATAAGCAGAAAAGTCAAGATTTGAAAAGAGTTTGAAATTCAGCCATGTGACATTAATCTAGATTGATGTTTACAATATTTGTTAATGGAAATAGTGAAAGTAGAAAAAAATAAGGCATAAGAAAGAAAATGTAAAGTAGTCAAAACTTCACAGAAGAATTAATCTGCAAACTTTGCATTATCAAATGTAAAAATTGTTCTTTTTATAAAGCTATGATAATTATAAGGGTGTGTTAGTGACAAAAAAGTATATAAAGGGACAAAAGACTAGAATTGAGTCTAGAATTGATTAATATATTTCCTAGGGATCTAATATCTTAAAATGAGATGTTCCTTAGTGGTAATTTAAGGTACATTGGCAAGGAAAATGACTATCTGTGAAGTTTCTTCCCTATATGAAGTTCCTTTTGTTGGCATCTGAAACAGTTGAAAAAAATGTGACATCAGATCAGATTAGCCTAGAGCTAGTTAAGCTGTAACGTTTGAGTGCATAATTTCCAAGACTGCCCTCACTTCTGGTATTAACTGTAATTTTTGGGAGTTTCCAAAGCTACCTGCAGGTTCAATAATTCACTAGAAGCTGTCATAGAAATCACGAAAGCTATTATGCTTACTGTTATGATTTATTATAGGGAAAGGATACAGATTAAAATTAGACAAAGTGAAGAGTCTGTGGGGTGTCCAAATGTGAAGCATCCTTTGCTTTCTTATGGAGCTAGAATGTATTACCTGCCTGACATTAATGTGTGACAACATGCACAGAGTCATATTGCCAACCAAGGAAGTTCACTCGAGCTTTGATGTCCCGAGTTTTCATTGGGCTTCATTACACAGGCATAATTGCTTGATTGATTACAAACATGATTTTACTCAATATCTAGTTCAAATGATGCCACACGTTTCAAAACTCCACTGTAAGTCATGTTGTTGATCTTTATGACTTGGCCAGTCTTTACCCTAAGATCTAGTGTGGCCAATTGCCATTCTAAATAAAGACACTTCTATTAGTTATGGTTAGATTACATTTCATAAGCTAGGAGCAAAGATCAGACTTCTCTTCTGGGAAAGCAAAATTCTTTACTACACATCTGCTCATTCAGTTCCAAAAATATTCTTTGCTATTGCTGTATCTAAATTTTTTTATCTTATTCTTCATTTTGGCTCCAGGCCTCAGTTGCAAAGTCACGTTTCTTAGTAATCAAATTTGAGTTCAGTCAAATCCCTTTAAAATATAAGGCATAAAGGAAGACCAACAGCTAATCACCACGTTGCATCGTTTTCTGTATCAGCATATATGTGCAGTCATTCTGGGTATAAGTAAATTCAAGCTCATTATTCTATCCTTCTTTGCCTACTATGGATTTTTTTTTCACTTTGTATATCACTCGCTATATCACTACAAAGGCATTGTATGCAGGAAAAAGAAGAAAAAATACAGGATATTTAATATTATTGGGATTGTGGCATAGGAAAAAAATTTTGCTCTTTCTGGCTGTGTGACCTGAGACAAACTACATCATGTTCTGACTTTCAGTTTCATCCAGAAATAAGCATAGTACTATCTACATCATATTATTATTAAATAGAATAAATGAAGTCACATATGCCTAAAATATTGTAGGTGTCTAGCAAATTTTCTTCTCCAACATCTTCCCATTTTATTTCTCCCTCTACCTCTTTCTAGATCACTGATATGCAGCATTTTATTTCCTTTTCCAGGTCTCTAGGTTTTAACTCAAATTCTTCAAATTCAAATTTCAATCTTAAACACACATTACAGACTTAACTGATCACGAATACTTACCACAACCTCTCCTCTGTCTTAAGGAGTCATGTAACAACTGTCCATTCAATTTTTAAAACATATATATGAATGGTTTAGCATAGTGCCTCAGTACACCCTGAGAAATGTTAACAAAATGTCTACGTGTGTGTGTGTGTATGTGTTTGTGTGTGTGTGTGTTGGGGCAACAGATTTGTAATAAAGTCTCTAAGGACCAAAGAGTCTGAGGCATTAAGATTAAAGTGAATTGTAATCCCCCCTTGTCATTACACCAACTGAAGGGAAGCTCTAGGGACATCTCAGTGAAACTTTTGCCATTACTTGGTCATTTTTCCAGTTCTTGTTATTTCACACACTATTTATTATAGGTCTCCTTTTATTTTTGTCTCTCCTTTATTTCTTATTTTTTTCTCTGTCATTCTATGAACTACTTGGACTGATTCTTTGGGCTCTGTTGGGCATCCCCATAACCAGAAACTCTTTTTTATTTATTGTGGCAAAATACATATAACATACAATTTACAATTTTAAACATTCTAAAGTTTACAATTCAGTGATGTTTATGCATTCACAATGTTGTTCTACTGTCACCATTAACTAGTTCCAGAAAGTTTTCATCATTCCAAAAGTGAACCTTATACCCATGAAGCATTAACTACCTTTTTTCCTTTCTAGTCCCTCCAAACATTAATCTGCTTTCTGTTGCTATGCATTTTTTGTCTTATTTTATGCTGAATATTTCATATAAATAGGATCATGCAATATGTAGCTGTTTGCATGTGACTTCTTTCACTTAGCATAGTAATTTAAGTTGCACTCATACTGTAGTTCGTATCAGTACTTCATTTCTTTTTATGATTAAATAATATCCAATTGTATTGTTATATCACATGATGTTTATATTATACATTAGTGATGGATAATGGATTGTTTCTGCCTTTTGGCTATTATTGAAGATGCTTCTATGAACATTCTTAAACAAATTTTGAACACCTGTTTTCAAATATTTTGATTACATATCAATAAGTGGAATTTTTGGGTCTTGTGGTAATTCTATGTTTAACTTTCTGAGGAAGTATCAAATGTTTTTATAGTGACTGCATCAATTTGCATTCTCATCAGCAGTGTATGAGGGTTTCCATTTCTCATATCCCCTCTACTACTTATTCTTTATTTTTCAATATTATAGCCATCCTAGTAGATATCAAGTGGTGTCTTACTGTGGTTTTGATATTCATTTCCCCAAATGACCAAAAAGATGTTGAATATTCTTTCATGGTGACCTTGGTTATTTGCATATCATAAGAGAAATGTCTATTGAAGTCATTTGTCCATTTTTTCGTTGAGTTGTTTGTTTTTACATAGTTGAGTTGTATGAGTCCTTATTCACATATTCTGGAGACAAAACTATGATCAGATATATGACTTTCAAATATTTTCTCCCATTTTATGGGTTTTCTTTTTCTTCTCTTGATAGTGTTGATTTACAAAAGTGTTTAATCCTTAAGCTAATTTATTAGTTTTTTTTGCTTTTTTTATTGCCCTATATAAGAAACAAAAGCTGAAATCCTAATTTACCCTTATATTTTATACTAAGAATTTCATTGTTTTAGTTACATTTATGCCTTTGGTCATTTTTATTTTAATTTTTATATTAGTATGATTTAAGATTCCAACTTCATTTCCACATGGATATCCAGTTGTCTTGGCACCAATTTTTAAAAGATGTATTTAATTTTTAATTGATAAATAATAATTGTATATATTATGGGATGCAGTGCAATGTTTTAAAGTTTTAATAGATATATTTCACAAAGTGATCAATTCAGGGTAATTAGCATGTTTATCAACTTAAATATTTATCATTTCTTTGTGGTCAGAACATTTGAAATCCTCTCTTTTTGCTATTTTGAAATATACATTATAGTATTATTAACTATAGTCATTTTGTTGTGTAAAACTCAGCACCAATTTTAAATTTTTTTTATTTTTTAATTTTAAAGATGTGGGGTACAATTCAGGATTAGGTAAACAAGTGGACATCATACAGGTAAAGTTTGGGCCTCCTTTTGGCCTCCACTTTGCCTGGTTTGAGATCAGATACCTCTATTGATGTTGTGTGTCTCCCCTCCCCAGCAGTATCCCACCACTGTCAATGCCTTTCTTATAGTATTATGGTAAATGGTCAGGGTCCACTTATGAATGAGAACATATGGCACTTTGTCACTGAGCATTATTGATTCTAAGTCCATCCAAGTTGCTATGAAATCCATATGTTTGTCTTTCTTTATGGCTGCATAATATTCCATCATATATATGTATCACTTTTTCAGTCTACTTTTGATAGGCAGCACAGTTGGTTCCATATTTTTGCTATTGTGAATAATGCTACAATAAACAGGCATGTGCAGGTATCTTTTCTGTAGAGTGATCTGAGTTCCTCCAGGCATATTCTCAGAAGGGGAATTGCTGGACTATATGGAAGGTCAATTTTTAGTTCTTTGAGGAATCGTGATACTGTTTTCCACAGAAGTTGTACTAGTTTATACTCCCATCAATAGTGTACAAGCATTCTCTTTTCCCCACATCCTCTCCAGCATCTGTTGTTTTTTGAGTTATTGATATGGTCATCCTGACTGGAGCTAGGTGGTATCTCAGATGTGGTTTTAATTTGCATTTCTTTGCTGATTAGTGAGATTGAACATTTTTCCATGTAACTGTGGGCTGTTTATATGTCTTCTTTTGAAAAGTGTCTATTCATATCTTTTGTCCACTTTTTTTTTTGAGAAGTAGACGTTGGAATTATTTATTTATACATGCCACAAATGAACAAATTTAAATCTGCATATTTATTTTTGAACATTTTAAAGTAAATAAAACAAGTTGTTAACTGTCTCCAGCTAAGCCGGGCTCGGTGGCTCAGCCTGTAATCCCGCGCCTTTGGGAAGCTGAGGTGAGTGGATTGCCTGAGCCTGCGGGTTCGAGACCCACCTGGGCAGCGAGACATCATCTCTACAATAAATCAAAAAATCAGCCGGGCGTGGTAGCACATGTCTGTAATTCCAGCTACTTGGAAGGCTGAGGCAGAAGGATCACCGGAGCCCAGCAGGTCGAGGCTGCGGTGGCCAGAAGCGGCCACTGCACTCCAGTCTGGGTGACAGAGTGAGACTCCAAATCAAAACAAACAAAAAAAAGTGTCTCCTGCTTTCCCCTCAATAGCCCCATGTTCCTCCTTCCTTCACAGAAGATGTTTATTATGTGTTTTACCTGTTTCTAAGAAAATCTTGTATAATTTTGCCTATGTGTGTGTTTATAAACAATACATAAGATGTTTTAAAGTGAAATAAGCAGTATCACACAGTGTGTAATTTCTTGCAAATTGTTTTTTAATCTGGCATTGTTTTAGTTTAATCGAGCTACTGTTGATACATACTGTTTTTGTTAATTAAGCTACTATTGATACATATAGATCTAGTTCATTCATTTTACTTGTCTTGCTCCATTAAATAGATATTTCAAAATTTAATTGCTTACCATTTTATTTTCTAAGTTGTTTCTTGTATTTAGCAACAAAATTGCTGATTTTATTGTAAACAGTAATCACCCATGAGTATGTTTCTCTATATGTACATGCAGGTTTCTTGGATATATTCCTAATGGGAGGTTATACTGTATCATGGGTTATATACATTTTCTGTTTTATTAGATAATACCAAGTTACTCTCTAATGTGCCTCTAAAAATTTATATGGCTGTAGTAGTAGCATTACTTAAGACTTCCAATTTCTCCATTGTGTACAAAAATGCTGGTATTATCTTTCTTTTTTATTAGTAAACTCTTATGTAGTTGGATAGCAATGTGCCTGGCTAAAAGTTAATTCTTATTCTTCTTATTTCATGGTATGTCTTTTTTTTTTTTTCTTTTTTTTATTTAATCAATATTTTTTATTATGGTTTTGTGGGGTACAGTTAAGGGTTAGGTGTACAATTACGTTTCATTCAGGCACACTGTTGATAAGAGGTGTTTTCCTATCCCCAGGCAGATATTTGCTACTGTTAATCCCATCCCCCTCCCCCCCCCATAGTTTCCCAGTACCGTCAGTCATTTTCTTATAGTATTACACTGGATGTTCAAGGTCCATTATATGAGTGAGAACATATGATACTCCAATCTTTGTTTCTGTGGGAGGTCACTCAGTATTATAGACTCTAGCTCCATCCAGGATGCTGCAAAATTCATGATTTTGTTCTTTTTTATGGCTGCATAGTATTCCATTGTGTATATTTACCAAATTTTTTTAATCCAGTCCTCTTTTGATGGGCAGCATGGTTGTTTCCAGATTCTTGCTATTGTGAACAATGCTGCGATAAACATACATGGGCAGGTATCTTTTTGATAGAGTGATTTGAGTTCTTCAGGGTATATTCCCAGTAGAGGGATTGTGGGGTCATATGGAAGGTCGATTTTTGGAGCTTTTAGGAATTGCCACACTGTTTCCACATAGGTTGCACTAGTTTACACTCCCACCAACAGTGTAGAAGTGTTCCCTTTTCACCACACCCTCTCCAGCAGCTGTTATTTTTTGAGTTGTTGATAATTGCCATTCTGACTGGAGTTAGGTGGTATCTCAGTGTGGTTTTGATTTGCATCTCCTTGATGATTAGTGAGGTTGAGCATTTCTTCATGTGTTT
>NW_007251930.1:0-5238 GCF_000164805.1 Carlito syrichta
AAGTAGGTAAGATTAAGAGTTCTGGATAAAACTGTAAACAGAAAACAGCCCTTTAAACTATCAAACAGGAAACTTAGGGGAAATGAATAATTTCCTAGGAAAATGTAAATGACCAAAATGGACACTGAAGGAAAACATAAAAAAGGCAATCAGCATAAAGAGTGACCATTGCAAAATACCTCAAGACCATATGAACTCAAAGCTAAATGTTAACTGACCCTTAACTATTTCTGAATTTCCTGCAAATGGCTAAGACCTAGAAAAAAAGACAAAAAAACGCTTCTCCCCATTCATTCTGTGGTTCAATAGCAGAATCCGCTGCTGTTAACACACTCCAACTACTCTAAGACACACATGATCCCACATACAGTTTCAAACGGGCTGCCAAGTAAACTGACTTTCTCAACAATTGAAAAAGAAATAGCCAGGCTGGGTGGCTCAGCCTGTAATTCTGCGCCTTTGGGAGGCTGAGGTGAGTGGCTTGCCTGAGCCTGTGGGTTGGAGACCCGCCTGGGCTGGCGAGACCTCATCTCTACAATAAATCAAAAAATTAGCCGGGCGTGGTAGCGCGCACCTGTAGTTCTAGCTACTTGGAAGGCTGAGGTGGAAGGATCGCTGAGCCCAGCAGGTCGAGGCTGCAGTAGCTGGGAGTGGCCACTGCACTCCAGTCTGGGTGACAGAGTAGGACTCCAACGCAAAAAAAAATGAAAGAAAGAAAACTAAATATCGTGAACGGGCTTGCCCCCGTGAAAGCCAGGAAAGCCAAACTGCAACACATTCTAGTTGGGTCTAAAATGACATTTAAACGTAAAATGATGCTGCAGGTTTTAGTCCAGCCGGTTTTCAATCCGTTTTTGGCTACCCTGACACTGCAGGAAAATGACCTGCAGAGTGAGGTCAAGCATGCTGAGGCCCGTACCGCCTGGCTGTGGGCCTGGGTCCCTCCCACGAGGCCCAGTCCGCTCCTGGCTGTCCCTGCGGCCAGACCTCGCCCGGTCCCTCCAGCCGGTCCTCTGTGGCAGTTCCTGCGGCCAGCCCCTTCCGCCAGTCCTTCAGCGGTCTCTCTCGCAAGGCCCTGGTCCGCCCAGCCGGTCTCTCCTGCCAGTCCTACCGCTGGCCCGCCCGAGAGGCCCCCGCCATTCTCCCACTGCTGCGTGCTCCATCCGCGTCGCGACGGGCCCCCGGCCTCACGCCAGCCTTTGGCAGGCGCGGCCGGCCCCGCGACGAGTGGGTGGCCTCCGAGAGCGGCGCTTGCCGGAAACAGGGGTTTGAGGACGTCCTCCCAGCGAAGAAAGCCGAGGCTGCGAGCGTCCACTCGGGAAGCCAGAGCGCCACGCCCGCGGGTTCAGGAAGCCCCAGAGCCCCGGCAGCACCCTGCCGGGCGGCCGGCGCCCGTGGGAGGATTACGCATGCGCGGCCCGCGGAGGCCACGGCGGTTCGCGCGCCCTCTGCCGGCGCTCCAAGCACGGCGCAGGGTCTCCGGTAGCAGGGGAGGGTGCGGCCTCGTCGCAGCTGTCGGGCTGAAACGATGAAATCCGGCGCTCCAAGGACTCCACACCGCGATTTCGGAAATTCAAGCAGGAGTGAAGTCCGCTGTCACGTGCCTCCATCGGAATGGACAGGGTCAACAAGGTGCAACATCAAAGGCCAACAACAAAGTTCACTGATTTCTTATATATGAGTCAAGCAGGAAATTGAAATACAGCAGCACTCCCAAAATTGAAGTCCTTGGATACGTATAGCAACATATGTATAAATATGCATTCCAGAAACCTTGAAATATAGTCGGAAGAAATCAAACGAAATCTAAGTAAATGCAGAAATATTCCTTGCTCAGAATCGGTAGACTCAATATTGTTAAAATATAGACTCGGTGCCATCATCTCAATCCAAGTCCCAACAAAGACTTCAGTTGTCTCTTAACTTAAAGATTGACAAGAAACAAAGTTGAAGAATTTACAGACTCAGGTTCCAAGACATTCCAAATCTACAGTAGTAAAAAGATGTAACATTGGTGAAGGAATGGGCACACAGACAAATGGCACGAAATAGAGCCCCAAAGTAGACTGACATGAATATAGCCAACAGATTTTTGTCAAAAAGGGAAAAAGTATTCAATGAAGAAAAGAGTCTCTTCCACAAGTGGTCATAAAACAACTGTATAGCCTCATAGAATAAAAAGAATGTAGAAACAGGCTTTACAACTTACACAAAAACACATTCAAGATTGCTTATAGACTTAGAATTTAAAATGGAACGCTGTAAAAATTCTAGAAGAAACACAGAAGAAAATCTACCTGACCTTGTGTTTGTTGATGAGGTCTTACATACAACCAAAAATCCACAAAAGAAAAATAAATGATAGCATAGACTTTTTAAAAGTTGAAATGTTTGCTGTGCAAAAGATTCTGTTAAGAGAATGAAAAGACAAAGCACATACTGGGAGAAAATAGTTGGAAAATGCATATCTGAAAAATGACTTATTCAAAGTATATGAAGAAACTAAAACTCAACAAGAAGAAAAACAATCCAATGAAAATGGGAAACAACCTGGGCACTTTACCAAATAATATATACAAATGGCAAATAATTATAGCAAAAAAAGTTCAATACCATATGTCACTGGGGGTACAAGTTAAAACAGTGAGGTAGCTGTGATGGTAACTTATGTTGTCAACTTGACTGAGTTGAGTGATGCCCAGATACTTGGTAAAAATATTTCTGGGTGTGCCTTGGAGGACTTTTCTGGATGAGATTAGCATTTGAATTGGTAGACCAATGTGGGTGGGTATCTTCCAACCCAGTGGGCACCCAAATAGAACAAAAACACAGAAGCGTGTATTATCTCTCTTCTCTTGAGTTGAGACTTCATTTTCTTGGTCCTTCCTGGGTCTTGGGCCTTTGGACTCTGACATTCACCCCAGTAACTCCCTTTTTGGTCTCTTAAGCTTTGGACTTGGACTTCTGGTTTGTAGACAGTAGACTGTGGGACTTCTTGGATTCCGTATCATGGAAGCCAATTCCCGTAATACATCTCCATATATATTTGTACACACACACATAAAATTCCTATTGGTCCTCTTTCTTTGGAGAATGACACTACACACCTATTAGAACAACTCAAATCTCAAAACAATGGCAGTTGGTGTAGAGGATTAGGACCACAGGGACTAATTTACTGCTGGTGGAAGGCATAATGGTGTAGCCACTGGCAACACTGATGGTAGTTTTGTCTCAAAGCAAAACAGTCTTACCATGTGATCCAACCATTGCACCCCTAGGTATTCACACAACGTCTGTGAAAACTTATGTCCAAACAAAACCCAGCATGCAATTATGTACAGCAGCTCTGTTCAGATACTTTAAGTGTCCAGACAGTTTAAGGAACCAGAATGTCCTTCCACAGGTGAATAAATAACTAATCTGGGGCACAAGCACCCAACTGAATGCTATTCATCAATCAAAAGAAACAAACTGTCAAGCCACTCAAAGACATGGGCGAATCTTAAATGGATATGATGAAGTGAAAGCACTCAGTCTACAGAGGCTACATATGGTATGGCTTTATTTATGTCATTCTGGAAAGACTGAACTGCTGAGACCAAGGCATGCCAGTGCTTGTAAGGGGGGTGTTGAACAGGGGAAGAGAGTGATGGCAGGGGGGTGTGGCTGACCTCTGGTTGGCAAGCCCCCGGGCACGTGTGGAGCAGCCAGGCAGTGCAGACAAGTCCCCTTCTCTCCAGAAGGATCTCTTCTGTCACATGTGTAACTCTTCCAGGCCAGTGAGGAGGGTATTTTACTGGCACTTTGTGGGATTCCTTAGGAGCAAGTGAAGGTCAGCCCTCAGACTCAGCCCCAGTTCCTCTGGTCAGAAAGGGGGAAACCTTCAGATTGGATAAGAACTTCATTCTCTGCTGTTCAGCTTTTCCTCTGCAGAGAAATTAAGCTTTTTGATTTCATTCTATTTTCAACCAAGTTTCTTTTGTCTTTGTCCTGCTATTCAATGGGACTTAAGAAATGTTTTCTGGAAGCTCAAGAGTTTCTTTCCTCCATGGCAAGGACTTGTCCTGGAGAGACTCCCTCCTCAGGGCAGGACCTATGCCCAGACTCGGGACTTCACAGATGTCCAGGGGCTACAGGTGAGCAAGGGAAGAGGGCACTGAGGATGGACACAGCCAGGGTCCAGGGGAGGGCGCAGGTGGGGGAGTCCTCTTGAGGGGTCAGCACTGAGGTCGTCAGGAGGGAAGGGGCCAGCCAGACAGAAGAGGGGCAGCTCTCTTGTCCCCGGAATCCATTTACCAGTGTAATCCAGGGTTTTCCAGCCAATCCCAGGCTGAGGGTCCATGTGCGTCCCCATGGGATGTGGGTGACATTGTGCTGGGCCCCACTCCTCATGCCTCCCTCTGGGGATTTTGTCCTTGGGTGACCCCGGACTCAAAGTCCTCCCTCCTCTCTTCTGTCTGGCCTGAAGCTCCAGGTTATTGGTGGACTTGTAGGGTGCAGGGAAGGCAACCTGTTCAGGGTCATGCCTCCAGTTGGAAGGGACAGGTCCTGGGCTTCACACCCGGTGTGCCCAGCCCAGGTGCAGAGCAGCAGGGCTGCAGAAGGTCAGCGATGGGCTGCTGACACCTGGTGGTCTTCGAGGCTGCTCCTCTGAGCCACCCGTGAAGCCCCACCCCTGGCAGGAGCAGTGACAAACCAGTTCTGAGTTTGTTCATTAACCCTTTATTTTCCATATAGATGGAAATATTTCTCCAGTTTGTCTTCTGTGGGTCTCAGTCACAGTGAGTTTTACTGTTGAGTTTCTTTTCTTTTTGATTTTAGAAGTAGATAATTAGTCCAATTTGGAGTGATGCTTACCAACTGCACAGCAGAAGGTGATGACACCACCACAGGGTTCCTTGTGCTTCTCAGAGAACTTTCGGCTGTGTGTGGCACCAGACACTGCAGAAGGAGGGCAGGACACTTCTCGGTATCAGTCCTTTCTGTGCCTACTTCCCATCATGTCAGGGATGAACCGATGAGGGAAAAAGCTGAGGAAGAAATCTAAGAATTCAAGAGTCGAGGCACTATAACCAGGTTTTACGCCTGGGTGTGGGATGGTCTCTTGTGGATTCATTCTCATACAATACTTATGTTAGCTCCTACCACAGTAAGTGAACACAGTCCCCAGAAGTGAGCAATGAGAAAATCAGCAATTGCAAAGCGTGTTTTGCCTTGGGAACCTGAGCCTCCTCT